>NC_056746.1:1553172765-1553355265 GCF_019279795.1 Protopterus annectens | reverse complement strand
GGTAGGTATTTCTGTTTTTGTATTAGTGCAACCTCAGAGTTGGTATATTTAAGTAGGGGGGTGCAAGAGGGCTTGCTCCCCTTTTTAAATGTAGACTAGTGTGTTTTGTTATTTAATGTTTCGTGTTTTCTGTATTTTTATGTCGGAGAGGGTTCAGTGTTTTTGTATCTGCATTTTGGGTTTTCGTGGTTGTAGAGTTTTGTTCTTCTTGTCTTGAGATACTAAAATTCGATATTTCAGTATTTCCAGCATCAGAAGTGAATCCATATATATATATATATATATATATATATATATATATATATATATATATATATATATATATATACACTTATATATATATATATATATATATATATATATATATATATATATATACATATATATATATATATATATATATATATATATATATATATATATATATATATATATATATGTACATGTACATCTGTGTGTGTGTGTGTGTGTGTGTGTGTGTGTGTGTGTGTGTATATATATATATATATATATATATATATATATATATATATATATATATATATATATATATATATATATATATATATATATATATATATATATATATATATATATATATATATATATATATATATATACAACCACCAAATTTTTGAAAATATATATGAAGTCTTTTGTGCAGGGCAGTCCTTGCTGCCCTCCCACACACCTTAGATTATTCAGCAGAAGTACATATTTCCTTATCCCTTTGTCACCAGATCTCAGTAACATAAACTGTATGCACAAGCATATTCTGTAAAAATTAAAGACTACAACCTGTATCATGCTCCAAAGAATGAATGCTCCAACAGAATTTGTTTTTGCAAAACCAGTGGGTTCACAATCACCCATACCAGATACCTAAATTTGCACCAACAAATAAACATGACTCACAGGAGGGACATGTTCCTAACTCAGTGTATTCCCAGACTATAGAATAAGTCACCACTGTAGTTCAAGCAAAGCATTACTTCCTCTGCCTTTAAGGCTAGTCTCAATGATTGGATGAGTAGACATAAATTTACACCATGGTTATCATGTGCAGCAGCGCTGTTAGATTTGAGAGGTGGGCCATATTAAGTACTTATAAAAGGTGGTAAGAACTTTAAAGTTTGTTTCCTTAAAGATATATATATAGATGTAGATGGCTTGACCTCTTATGATCCATTTGATTGCTTGCCTGGTATTATTCCTACATTCTGAGGTTCCTGTGAAATTGGTCGCAATAAGACACTATTTGATGCAGTAAATTACTCTGGATATAAGTATATGTATATATGTGTTTTGTGCAAAATACATAGCTTCCATTCAATATATCTCCAAAATGTATGCTCAACAGTATATGTTTAATAGTATATTTACTGCTTATCTATGCTGTATAGTTTTTGCCTTGTGGCTTAGGCCATGGCTGAAATGTTCAGTAGGAACAGTCAAATCACCCCCTTAACAAATGACTGAATGAATGAATATATAAAAATATTGTTCTTTTGGCTGACATTGGCTGCTTTGCATCTAGCAGAATACTTTACTCCATCTTTTAACTTCCAAATAAATGGGTAAAAAGGCCTCACAAACAAACCGTTTAATTGAGTCTTCACTGTGTAGTACCTTAAACCTCCTACACTAAATGCTTGACCATGAAATTTTAGTTTGCATAGCACAGCACATTTTTCCTCCTCACACCTTTATATTTCATCATAGCACATTCCTTTGCATCTTTTGAATAACTCTATTCAATATCAGTCTAAACAATACTGTATACTAGGCACACCCTGCTTCATCTATTTTCTATTTTTACCTTTTGTCCTTGTTGACCATCGCTCCTGATTTAAATCAAGATACTTCATATATTTCAAAAATCTTACCACTTTTTTCTGGAATTCCATAACTTCTTAATAATTCTCACATCTTATGCTTAACACTACTGTAAGCTTTCTTCACATCAAAAACAACCATTTTACCTAATAACATACAATATTTTATGCCACACACAAACCCTTTTATTTAAATTAAAATATTCCTAATATTTCTTCCTTTTATTCTGCATGTTCCTTCTCCTACAACGTATTCAATAACCTCCTCAAATCTTCCCTTTAAAACTTTAATAATAATTTTATAATCAACATTCCCTAATTTTTTTGGTTTCCATTTCCTAAGATCATTCTTATCATCCTTCTTCCATAACAATTTAAATTCCTAAAAAAACATTGTCCTCATTTAAGCCCTCATTTGACCACTTACTGAGTACTTAAAAAAAATGTCTGTGGTATCCCCGAAGTCTCAAACAACCCACTAAATAAGTATAGTGGGTCCAGAAACAAAACAGTGTAAGAAACTTCTCTCTGTAGAATATTTTCAGTCCATATATCTCTAGTTAATCACTGTATACTAATCAGATCAGACAATTAAAGCTGAACACTTTTAGGAAGCCTGGACTAAACTACTGCTGTTCAGTTAAAAGTATACTGGAACTTAGAAAATTGCCACATGGTTTGCATGACTAATTTTATTTTATTTTATTCTACCATTTGGTTTTAAATACCATGTTAAATCAGTTTTAATTTAATTATTTTTATTTATTTATTTATTGACATTTGTTAACCAGGTTAGTCCAACTGGGATATTGTCCCATTTTCAGTGAAGACCCGAGGAGAAAAGCTCCAGATAATACAATATATGATTACAGAACGAGAAAAAGCAAGTATTACAAACAATAATAGCAAGCAATGGAAATAAACAGCTTCCTGTGTAAAAAGAAACAACTATTTTTTTTTTTGTTGACAAAATTAAATTCTTAGTTGCTGAACAAATGGGGAGAGTCAAGAGTGATAGTAGGATGTAATGAGAGAGATGTGAGTGTGGGAGGAGGAGAGAGCTAAGTAGGGTCATAGCAGAGATAGTGGAGTATGAGAGATAGAGCGTATATCCATGGGAAGTTTATTCCAAGCTTCGGCCACAGAGTGCTTGTAGAGTTGCTTACCAACAGACCTGTTAGGGTGGTAGATATCAAGCAATTGCTAATTTGAGGTGTGGAGAAATCGAGAACAGGCATAGATGGAAACAAGGAGAGATAGGGAAGGACAGCAGGAGGTTTAAAGAGCATAGAGTGCAGCATGTGAAATTGGTAGAGATGAAGTAGTTGTGGGAGTACCAGCCATTGTAGAGACTATAAGGCAATGCAGTGGTGTATGTTGTTTGGGCAGTTAGTAATGAATCTGGCTGTTTTGTGGTAGGTTTGTTGAAGTTTGTTCAGGGTAGTAGTTTGAATATTTGTGAGAACTGACACAGCATAGAGGAGAGAGGGAAGTATAAGTGTTTGTCTAAGGGTGAGTCTAGCCTCAGGCGTGAGGTATTTTCTGTTCCGATACAGGAGACCAAGTGTTTGATGGGATTTCTTTATGCATTGCTGTATATGCTGATTGAATTTTAGTTCATCGTCAGTGTTAACCCCTAAGAGTTTAGAGTGGATGTCAAGATGGATGGCTGCATTATAAGACTTAATGACAAAGGGAGATCTATGTTGAGCAAGAGAACGAGGGAGGAAGAGCAAGAGTTTGTTTTTTTTGGGATTGAGGATTAGTAAGTTTTTTGAAAGCCATTGTTCGGCAAAGAGTAGAGCTTTTTGGGTTAAAGTGTGTAGGCCAGAGATGTTGTCAGCTGTAGAAATAATAGTGGAGTCATCAGCGTATTGAATGAGAGATGAATGATTGCAAGAGGTGAAGAGGTCATTAGTGAAGACATTGAATAAAAGGGGGCCTAAGATGAAACCTTGTGGAACCCCAGTAGAGATAGGCAGGAAAGGAGAATATGAGGAAATCCATTTGACAGATTGTTGGCGTCCAGATAGATAGCTAGCAAACCAGATGAGTGTGGAGGAGGATAGGTGAAAGTTTGCAAGTTTGGATAGAAGTAAAGGATGGGATACAGTATCAAAAGCTTTGGAGAGGTCTAGAAAGAGACAGGAAGTAGGTTTATTATTGTCCAGGGATTCTGCAATGGTGTGGGTGAAGGAGAGTAGAGCAGTAGTAGTGCTATGATAGGGGCGGAAACCATGTTGAGTAGGGGTGAGTAAGTTGTGATTGAGAAGGTGGTTTAGAAGCTGAGTATGGATACATTTTTGTAGGATCTTAGATGGGAGGATAGAATGGCAATAGGTCGATAGTTGGTAGGATCAGTAGAGTTACCTCCCTTATGGAGAGGGGTGGTATAGAAAGATTTCCAAAGAGTAGGAACAGTAGATTCTAGTATGGATCTATTAATTAATATAGTCACTGGGTAGACAATAGAGTCAGCTGCAAGTTTGAGGAAGGAGGGATGTAATTTATCAGTAGAGAGAGAGCAGGGTTTGAGTTTGAGCAGTAGAGATTTGATGTAAGAAGTGGGAAGTGGCTGGAAAGAGAAAAAGTGTTATTGGGGGTGGGTGTTGGATCAGGTAAGGAGTAGGAGTTAGTTTGAGAGGGTAGGAGGTTTTGGATGGAGGAGATGAAGTGGGAATTTAGTAGGGTAGCTGTTTCCTCCGGCGTCGAGTTTGGGTAGGGGAAGGGTTAGAGGGAGAGCCTGGGTAAAGTATGCTATTTAGTGTAAACCAGAATTTACAGGGGTTAGATCTATGTTTATTCTGGCCTGAGCTATAAAATGATTTTTTGTCTTTAATTGTCTGTTTTTTATCAAGATTACGTAGTTGTCTGTATTTGAGAAGATGAGGAGTTTGTTTAGTTTTGATCCAGGCTTTCCAGTCACTGTCTCTTTGTTTCATGATGGTCTTAGTTTCTTTTGAAAGCCAGGAGGCATGATTAGATTTCACTCTGATCATTCTAGAGGGAGCTAGGGAGTCCAAAGTATTTAGGAAAATGCTGTTAAAAGTGTCAACAGCATCATTCAGGGGAAGTTGTTTAAGGATGGACCAGTCAATGTTTTGGAGTAGTGAGTTAAACTGTGAAGAGTTAAATGAGGATAGTTTCTGACAATCTCTAAAGAGGTGGGGTTTAGGGGTGTGAGGGTCATATCTTAGAATAGAGGTAGGGAGATGGTCACTAAGGAGTCTGGTAGGGTTATGGGCTGGTGGCAATGTTTAGGAGAGTTAGTAAGAATCCAGTAGATTGTGGAGCTGGAGGTAGAGTTTTGTGGAAACGAGTGGGGGTAGAAATTAGTTGGTGGAAACCATGAAGGTGAATACTGAGTAAGGGAGAGTCAGTAGAAAGTTTAGACCAGTCTATATCGACATCCCCAAGGATGAGTGTTTCATAAGGTATATTAAGATAGAACCAGGATATTATGTTTTTGAGAATGGGTATATTGTTGCCAGGAGGAATATAGATGGAAGCTATATCAAGTTTTTTGTGAGGATTTAGATGGAGGTTAAGAATGAGGAGTTCAGCAGAGTGGAAGCTAGGAATAGGTGTGGGGTAAGGTGAAAGGTTAAGGCTGTTAGAGTAGAGGATGGCTACACCACCTCCTTTCTTTGATGTTCTATCAGAGCGGTAGATGTTGTAACCAAGGGGGGAGTATTTCACTGTCTGAGATGTGATGTTTAGTGAATAAAAGGTTAGGTGTTTGTGAGGTTTTGGGTAATGGGACTGAGGTCGTACATCTGGTCGGTTGTTGAAGAGGGTTGAGAGCAGGAGGTAGTTACGGTGGATATATGGACTGAAAATCTTCTACACAGAGAAGTTTCTTACACTGCTTTGTTTAAAAAAAAATATTTTCTCATCCTCACCCATCTCTTTAAAAATTCATCCTCGATATCACCAGTTCCCAGTACTGAATCGTTAGTTCCTCTAGCAATTATCCTACTCGGTTTATGCACCTAAATCTCCATTAGCAACTGTTTTAACATCTCAAAATAACATTAACCTCCCAGTTCAATTTCTACACCTCTCTTACCACTTTATAAAATATTCCTAATCAATTGTCCACAACTTTTATTATGCCAGCATTATTTTTACAAAGTTCTGTCTTCATATTTTACCCTTTAACATGTTTTCATTGAATTTAACCAGTTTTCCTAGAAAAGGACTTATGTCCTTTTTCCTTTAAATATTGCTGCCTTGTTGAAACTACTTTTATTTAAATCATCCATGTCTTTATGTTTTCTATACTCTATTTTTTTTTACATGTGGTGCCTTACAAACACAAGGTGCAGGGTTTGAGTCTCACAAGGGATAATTGGCTAGGCTTAAAATGACTCGCAAGAGCAGTTAGCTTAGTACTAATCTATGAACCTATGAACCTATAAAATAACTCTATGAACCTATGAACCTAAGTATTCCACAACATTTAAAACAGTGTATAGCAAGATAAACAATAATTATTTACACAAGTCCATAACAAGAATGTTTATATATTCTTAACCATTAGTACTTTTCCAGTAAATCATTGAGCTTTTGCCAAGATATGTATTGATGAGTTATGTTTAAAGTTCTCATTCTTATAGCTGACTACACATTTTTACAGACAGTCTTAGCTAGGCACACAAATTCACCAAATGTTAATTCAGATTTACATTTCCACTTTTTGTTATAACATTTCTTGCAATGGCAAGTATTGCCTATTCTTGATATATTTTTTCAGGCATTTATTTATTTATTTATTGCATTTGTTTACCGGGAATGTCCACTGGGTGGAGAATGAGCCCATTTTCAGTGGAGGCCCGGGGAGAAAAGCTCCACATTAATTACATATACACAGCAATGCTACACACAATACAGGGAGAAAAGCTCCCATAATTACATACACAGAAATGTTATGCACAATACAGGGGAGAAAGCTACACACACACAATACAAAGAATATAGAACAGTAGCAGTAGATTGCAATAACAGTAATAACAACAAAGAGGAATAGTTTGGAAACATGGCATAAAAATAGTGTTCCTATCACGTCATTGAACTTTTACAAGTTCTAACCACATATGGTCGAGACTATAAGTTCGAATCTGTAAATGTTTGAGTGTGTGAATGGAAATCACCATAGGTGGAGGTTTCCATTCTGTTCAATGTGGTGCAATCTCAGAGATGGTATATTTAAGTAGTGGGGGGTGAGGGTGGTACAGTCCCCCTGCTTACAACAGTGTATTTTGCTGTCCATTGTGTGTTTTGTTTTAGGTAGTTGAAGTTATGTAACTTTGAACATAATGGTTCGACCACTAGATGTTCGAAGTTACATAACTTTGACTATGTGATATAGACCCATAAAAATAGAATACAGTCAATTAGCATGTAAGTGAAAATGTATAGATAGAGTTTTTAGCAGTGAGAAGAATTAGCTCAGAGTAAGAATAGGAAGAAAACTGGTAGACAAAAGTAGGGAATTTTTTTGGCAAGCGCGCCATATATTTGCAATATATGTATATACTTGCCAATACTTCTCTTTATAACTTTCCAACTACTTGGTCAATCTCTTACAGAATGTTCTATATAAAGCTGTGTTCTCTACTCCTTTAATATTCTTATTTACTTATTTACTGTAAAAGTCAGTTAGCCTCTTAATTTCCTTTCCTTCTTTAATAATATTTTCATTACCTCCATTAACCTTACATATTGCTGCTGCTGTACTTTATGTATTTTTTTACATCTAATTGTGTTTTACATTATTTCCCTGGTGTCTAATGGTTGCACAGAGGACTACTATCTTTTGCAGTAGGTCAGGTATACAGAGTTGGAATCCTTTTTATAACCTTTAAGGTACACTACTTAAATGATCTCTGCTGCCCAGTGCTTCCCTGCACAATGTTTTGTTTACTATGCTTTTTTTTAAATTAAACTATCTCTGGTGTCTAGTGTTCCTCCCGGTCCACATCTTTAGAAATCTCCCTCATGTCTAGCAGATCCTCCTATCCCATTAAAGTGCTGTTACGGCATGAAAATAACAGTTTTCCCTGGTGGCTAATGTTCCCCCTGATTCATATATTTAGAGTTATCCCTGGTGGATAGTTTTCCCACTCAACCTATGTCTTTAAAGTTATTCCCTGATGGCTAGAATGTTCCTCTAACACATGTATTTGGAGTTATCCTTGGTGACTACTGGTCCCCTGAATCTTTAGATTTAACCCTGGTGGCAAGCTTTCCTCAGTTTAAGGCTTAAAGCTTTGCCCATTAATCTAGGGGTGTGTGGAAGTATGAAAATCATCCAATCCACCCACACACACACACACACACACACACACACACACACACACACACACACACACACACACACACACACACACACACACACACACACACACACACACACACACCATCATATATAGGTACTCATACACCCTCTAACCACTAAACTTCCAATACTTACCATTACCATAATGGATGAGCATTGCATTTTGGCCATGTTCATTACCACTGGCAGACAGGATATTTTCACTCTCTTGACTTACATAAATTCCTTCCTGCAGGCAGCTCTAAGGGATCATGTGGCTAATTATACAATGACTCCCTATTAATATTTGAATTTGTGCATGCTGATTGGCCCAGCCCAACCAGCGTGCCCATTGTAAATCCCACAATATACCAATGGAAAAAGGTCCGGTTGCCCAGACTTTTTTCCGTTGGTATAAAGTGCCTCAAAACCTTTTTTTTTTTACAATTAAAAAAAAAAAAGAGAGAAAACGGAGCAAAGGAGATTTTCTTTTCTCTGTTGCTTCCATTTCAAAGCATTGATGGACTGGGTATGCATAGAAAAGCAAGTCCCATATTCATGCCCATTACATCAAAACAAAGAAGCAGTATACCACAACCGGTGGAAGAACAGTAATCTGCCATTATACAAAGACAATATTTAAGAAAAGTAAGTATTTATTTTCTTAAATAATGTCATTGTATAACAGCAATAATCAACTCCGTGGTTGTGGTATATTGAAGATTTACCCATGATTGCCTTGTTTAATCACTCTCACTTTGCCCTTATGATTAAACCACACTAACCATGGATAAATCTTCAATATACCACACCACGTTGTTGGTTATTGCTTAATTAATATATGTCTCTCCCCAGAATGGCTCATTAGCATTTAGCATGATGGCAGAGGTAGCCCACCATGGTGATGTAGGTCTTCACGATGCAGCACTGTGGTAGGGATATCTCTGAATACGGAAAGGTTACTTGAGATATACTCCTTGCAGTACCCTTTCCGAATTTAGCCCAGTATTTCTTTGTAGATATTATACATCTTCCATCACCTCTCCACTATCAGCTTGCCTTTAGATCTTTCTCACATGTTACTATCCTGAACAGTAATATTTTCTGATATTCAGCTTGTTTATGATGAGAGACATTTGTTTACTGGGGGATGGACACTTTGTGTTATATTTAAGTCACACCAACAGAAACTAGGCCATCACATTACCATATGGCCTAGTTTCTGTTATATTATAGTCACACCAACAGAATCAAGGCCATCTGGTAATATAATGTACATACATGGTTACAAATCCTTTGATAAGTGCTATCCTAAATATTTTTTTTTTGTAGGGCTTTTGATAATTTGATTGATGTATGTCCATAAAAAATGCTGTGCTACTTGTGGTAGATATGTTTGATATAAGTGTAATGCTGAAAGTTGCATATGGGTGGACAGCCCACTTAAAATCCTTCAGCTACAAAGATCAAGTTGATATAGTACAACAACTAGCAAGGGCACCAGAACCAAAGAGCGAGGGGGAGGTGCTCAACCCCACTGTTATAAGCTGCAACACAATGGTAGCAATGTCTTCTATAGCCCAATGCGTCTATGCGTGCATGCATTCTTGCCAACAACACAATTTTAAAATACATTACGGTACAGTTTTCTACTCACATCTGCTGCTGTTTTGTTTTTGACTTGCTGGGGGAGAGGTGTGTGTGTGATCACAATAGCTGTTGCCTTGCTGGGGGAGAGGTAGGGGTATGTGTGTGTATAACTCCCCAGTTAGGTATACTTGGTGGTTAGTGTTACTGCGTGTGTGTTCAGGCTCAAACCCTGTACCTTAAGTACAAGAAGCAAGAGCCTGAATTCTCCACCCATGCCACCACTTGTGATTCAAGGAGTTGAGTCTATAGCTTTCAAATGTCCAGATTTTCACAGAATATTTGGCTCATATTTTTGGTCTGTTCCTCTTAAAATTTGTGTTTTTTTGGCAAATCAGCGAGAACTGAATTCACTAAATAATGATAGCCTTTTAAGTTTAGTCTTCCTATCTTTCAGGAAGCACATGGTAACACAAAACACTTTATTCTAGCAACTTTCTAAGATTATACAAGCAGTGTTTAAAATGTGTCCCTGGGTTTTGGCCTTTAACCCCCCCCCCAACCCATACATTTTTCCAGATTTCTTCTGCTGCAAAGTTGAGAGATTTGGGTGAGTGTCAAATGGATTTTACAAGGAACTGAGAGCTTCAGTGGAAGATAAGTTTAGTGCTGATTATGGCAAGTCATCTTGCATTGCTAGTAGCATAACAGGTAGCATACTTGCTCTTGATACAGAAGGCTGTGGGTTCTACTCCCAGATTAGGCAGCTAGGTTGCTGATAGTGTACTGTGTTGTACTTTAAAGGGAGAAGATGCTGCAGTCCTCCTTTGGAGGAGTTATCTAGCAAGTATGTACCTGTTATCAGTTTGCCATCCATTCCCTATACTATAGCAATATTACAAGCTTATCATTTTTTTAATGTAACAGGGGAATCAGGCACTTTATTTATAGATGAAACAATTAAATATGAAGTTGTTTGCTAGCAGCAACCTCTGCATTAGTTACAGATCCATTTAATGTGGAATTATTTAGATGACTTTTACTTCTGCAGAGATTGTGTATATTTACTGATACTGGTGGATTGTAATGACAGAAGTTTGAGTAGACTTTTATGATGGAAAAGTTTGGAATTGGACAGTTTTGTCATTATTGGTTCACAAATTTTGTTTCATTGCTTACTGGAAAAAAGTTCAAAACAATAAATTTAAAACACGATCTAACATGTGTGCTGTATTATACAAGAAATATAATTTAATACAATCAGGAAGGTGAATCAAAGAAAGCATGCATGTATGCATGGCTCTAAAAATGTGTAAGGAGCCTATGGTTTGAAAACAGCCTAGAGGTAAGCTTAGTCCTCCACTGGCCAGATGCAAAATGAATGGGGGTTTTCATGCTCTTTCAAAAAATGTGAGTTTCAAGGATAGAGAAGTTTACTGCTCATGCCAAGTCTGTTTTCATTGTGAGACTGTACTGCTTGTTTAGCTATCAGTGTTTGTGCTGTTTTATTTCAATATCTGTAATCACTGTAGAAGTAAATAAGAAAACAGTATGCACACTGACAGGTTTGAACAGTGTTTATTGTAATGGAGGAGAAATAGCCAAGTAATGGATCACTGGAGTGGCTGTGGAGGGGGCTGCTGCTGGACGGGTAGGAGGTTGCTGCAGGAGGGGATGCTCTGGGGTGGCCCAATGTATTACTCTGCCTAGGACCCCATTTTACCATGATGCAGTTCTGGTATTTTGCACTATTTACTATAAAATGCTCAGAAGTTGGAATGAAACAACAAAGTGTCAGTTGTAAAAAATAATAAGCACTTTTGTTTGGTGGTTGACAATAAAGAAAAGAAAGCGCTTGTTATTTCATACAACTGGCACTTTGTTGTTTCATTCCAACTTCTGGTAGTTTATGGTTTTCATTGTTATTTTAATAACTAATAACAGTTATATTGTTGAACATGTCAGTGCAGTTCTATAGATTGTGGACCTCAAGTTACCACTACAAAGAGACCAGTCACCAATGGTGTCCACCAAAGTTCAGTGCTGCGACTTTTTCTGTTTGGCATATGCATCACAAAAGTAAAAGGAAATACTAAAGGGCTTTGACCGACTAAGTTTGAGATGACTGCAAGCTAGGAGCAGTTACTGAATCCCCAAATGACTTAACTATCAAGCAGGAAGGTTTGTCCCAAACAATAACTGGCACCAGAATCATGAATTGAAACTAAACTCCAAAAAATACATTATCATATCCTTTGGGAAGTCATCTTCTCCAGGGAACTGCCAGATTGATAATACCCCCTGAGTACTGACCCAGTTGTTTGGCATTTGGGAACCTGTGTGTACAGTGACCTAACTTTTGACCGACATGTGCCCAGAGTCATAAAGTCTTTCTATGTTGCACAGCTTATAAACAAATTGATTGCTACTAGATCTAGAGATATTATTATCCCCCTTTACAAAGCCCTCATTTGGCAATCATTTTGTACAATGCCCACTTTGGCATGTATCTGTCCAGACCCATGCAACAATTGGAATACCCACAGAGGTACCTTACTAAAAGGATACAAGTTTTAAACAATAGGACTTGTGTGGGCCACCTCACAGATTTATCACTATACTCAGTATCCTACACAGTGCTTAGAGGTGACCTGTGTCTGGCATACAAGGCATCCTCCCACCCAGTACTGATGGACTTACTGAACATCAGCAAGTCAAACGGCATCAGAAATTCTCAGTCCAGGTATCTAAACTGAATGTTGTGGAGAGATGGATATATATCGCAGAGGCTACCACTGTTCCGGAACAGACTATCCATTCAAGTACAACTAAGCTCATCCCTGTCCATATTCAAATGCAACTGGGATCTAACGATGGCAACAGAAAATGTACTCCAGGATTGCCCTTGTGCCACTAATGGATAGAGGCAGTTCCTAAATGTTGCATCCCTTTCATGGGTCCCCACATATTATCTATGGCATGATCACAGTTATTCTCACTAGGGCTAATATACAATTATCAGCCATGAGATACTTAAGACCAATCAGGAAATGTTAATTCAAGCACCAAAAGGGAAATTGGCTAAGCTTAAAATGTCCTCCAAGTGATCCTATATTGGGGTAGTAAATAGTTTTAAAAATGCCCTTTTAAGATCACTAAGTGCCCCTCTCACCCTCTGCCCAATAGCTTCCGGCACCTCTGATAAGTAGAATATATTTTCTGACAATCCAAGGAAAAACAGAAGAAACATCTCTTTTTTCAAATTTAGAAATTTGCAGTTGTACTGTTATTTTATTTTTAATCCAAAAATTCTTGGCCTATAAAAGGTATAGATTTCATGAAAAGTCCTGTTGTTTTTCTTCAAATAAATAACAACTGACTAACAAGATTCTACAGTTAGTTCAGCAAAGGGTTGCCCAAATGTATGAGAACTCAAACATTAAGGCGGGTCTATATTACATAGTTGAAGTTCCGTAACTTCGACTACCATATGTATGAATACATATGTCCGGACGGAACTTTAGCTACATATAAAAACATAAAAAAGGTAAAAGAAAATAAAAGTTGATACGCAGGGGGGCAAGTCCACCAGCACCCCCCACACCCCCGCACTTTAAATATACCAACTCTGAGGTAGCACTACAGTGCAGTAAAGGGAAAATTTCCTTTACTGCACTGTAGTACGACCTCGGAGTTGGTATATTTAAAGAGCGGGGGGGGGGTGCAGGGGGCTTGACCCCTGCTTACAACCCTCAGGTATGTTGTTTTTCTTTTTCTTTTTTTTCCCCATTCAAAGTATGACAACTTTGAACTTATGATTTCGACCATATCACATTCGAAGTTGGTATACTCCGACTATGTAATATAGACCTGTTATGGCAGTTCAATCCTAAAGGCACAAAACTGAGTCCCACAAAGCATACCAATCATGGATTGTTCATTTTTATGTATAAAACTCATGACTGGTCGACGAAATCCAAAACACACAGAAGCATTTGTCATTTGCCCCAGTGACAGCAGTATAGGATTTCAGCACCCCAGTATCCACAGCAGAACTGTTATGTTCCCTCAGACTCAGACTTGTGTCTCCCAGTAAGATTACATCATTATGCCACCTGAAGAGGAAGCCTGAAGAATGGGGTCAAGTCACTTTGAAACCTCTCCCCAAGAAACAGCAGCAGTATCATTTGATTCCATGTCTCCCAGTATGATTACATCATTATGCCACCTGAAGAGGAAGCCTGAAGAATAGGGTCAAGTCACTTTGAAACCTCTCCCCAAGAAACAGCAGCAGCATCATTTCATTCCATTTCATCCATAATTTTAAGTAAAATGGCATTCTTGAGGCTATCTTCTGTAAGATCAGTAACATGAGCAATAGTTGTTTGCAATGAACTACAATTCAATTCATCCGTCTCTATCATACTCACAGCAGTCTCTGACATGCTCTCTGTACATTCCTGATCATCTCTACACTGGAAGTGAGGTCACAAAAACAGAAGAAGAATTTCTCTAGCCAAATGTTCCGCAGTTGGTATGAGTAACACATTGGTTCTCCCCTAAAAAGATGTTGTTGGCTTAGTTGCATTAACCCCCATCAACAAACCATGCATAAATAAAAAATAAATGTATTTGATGAGCTGTGGGTTAGAGCCCAAGGACTTCAGCCACATGGAAAAGGTCATGTCCCATCACAGTATACCCCATGGAATTTCTGAGCTATGAAATGAGCTATTTTAGTATACAATTATCGTTTCAGAGGTACTTACTAGGTATGCGTTCTAGCCAATTTCACCAGAATGCTGATTGGTTAAGTAATTTACTCACAGTCAAACAGTAGGCAAATGGAGGCTGAGGGAATCATGTTCTGGACTACAAGAAAAAGCTAATAGCTCTAATTCTCTGCACTAACTGCCCCGCATTCTGTAGTTTCTGTCTCTGAAATTGTTTCATTATGTGCTGCTTTCAGATCAATAGCATAATACTTATCGCTAAACAGAATGCACCATTCTTCCTAACCTGATCCATCACAGGGATTATCACACACTCTGTGTCAATAAGATCTTCAGCCCTATCCAAACACGATTCTTTCATTGTGTAAATAATTATATTACCATACACATTGTCAAATACAAGAATTTGTAAAAGAGTTATTGTGCTAGTCATCACAATACCTTATAAAATCATCAACGTAGGGAAAGCACTCATCAGTCACTTTCATTGTGTAGGATGCAACATTGTTTTTCAACAGGAACTCTGCATCAGTGTTCATAGCAAGTATGAGCTGATGGGTACAGATAGTTGTGTTCTTTGTCTTCTCTGTGGTCATAACCCGAATGTGAAAGTCGCAGTGCCACTTACTATCATATAATTTACCCAGAGCCTCAGAGAAGTCATCAGACTTGTCCAGGCTGTACCGTTTACTCCACTTCTCAACATCTGTAAAACAAAATGGTAGTAAGGAGAAGCTGTCATAAAAAATAGCCATTACAGAAAGTTAGTTTTAAAACTATGTGATCTGAATAAACAAGATTCACTGTGTAATGCATCACATGTGCACTGGGCTGGCATTCATTCAGTTAACTCCACACTAACTGTAAAAATTTAAAATTATAGATAGAGCAATCTGCTGGCACATAGAACTAGAATCTGTCTGAGACGTCACTCACCTGAGTTTGAGACTGGAGGGAGTCAAGTAATTCTTCTGACCCTTAAAGGGAGGGAGGGAATGAATCATTAAAAAAAAAATAAAATAAAAATATCTTTCCTTTTTTCAGGAGGTGACTATCTTGCTCTCCATAAGGTTACATGCTAAAAGAAAAAGATGAGCTACAACACGTCTTGACAAAAAATGTGTTTTATTTCAATGGGGAGTGTTACTGGCAAGTTAAAAGTACTGCTATGGGAGCATCATTTGCCACAATTTATGCAGACCTGTTCATGGGATATACGGAATAACAACTCATCAATGATGTGAATCATAACATATTTCTGGATGAGATTGACATATGGCGGAGATATTTGGATGATTGTTGGATGGTATGGAGGTTGGACAGTGTGTATTTAGCTGAACTTGTTGACTACTTGAATGATAACAAATGGGGCATCCAATTTACTGCTCATTATCATGTCCAACAAATCAATTTTTTTGGATATAAAAATATTAAGGGATCTAGATAAACACTTTGAGCAGCACAGTGTTTTATAAACATCCAAAGTATAATACCTTGCTACATGCTACGAGTTTCCATCTACGTCACATCATCCAGAATATTCCTAAATCACAATTTTTACGCATGAGGCATATTTGTTCTTCTGATAATTCCTATGAACATTATAAACAAGATCTTATTAACAGATTTATAACAAGGGGTTATAAACATGATAATATTGCTTTAGCCAGTGACTGGACATCTAAACAACATAGATCAACATAATTAGATTAGAGGGAGGAAAATCCAAATGATAGTTCCACCATGAAGTTTGTTACTACCTTTAGGTGGAACATCAACATACTTAGGGACATTAAGTAAAAAATTGGAGTATTTTACTTGTGGACAACACATTATCTGAAATACTCACACCCGGATGTTTCTTTTCTTTTCGAAGGGGCAGAACACTGGGCTCCTGTTTTAGCCATTATAAACACAGGGTGAATTTACAATCGAATAGTCACTAAGTTACAATGGGCTCCTGTTTTAGCCATTATAAACACAGGGTGAATTTACAATCGAATAGTCACTAAGTTACATTAACTGGTATAAGAATGATAGGCTGTGTGCCCTGTGGTCATTGTACATCTTGTAAATTTGTTTTGAAGTCTAAACAATTTACAAGTAAGAACAAGGTTACTGTTTATGAAATTAAGTTTTTAGGTAACTGTACCACTGATTGGCTGATTTACTTAACAACTTGTTCTTGTTCTGCTTTTTATATTGGCCAAACCTCACGTCTCCTGCGAATTCATATTTCTGAACATATGAGTGAAATTAGAAATCAAAGGCTTTCTAATGCCTTATACAAACACTCTATTAAACATCCTGCAGCAGAGTTTAGATGTACTATTATTGACAGAATTGAAGGAGATAAGGCTAATAAAATGGGTTGTCATGATTTACTTAATAAAAAGGAGAAAAGTTGGATAATTAGATGGGGGGTTGTTTTCCCCAGGTTTAAATGAGAATTTATAAATTAACCAATGGAAAACATTTGTGCTTGCTACTGTGTGTATATATTTTGGCAAGTGTTTGCCCATAAAGCTGTTATCACCGAAGAAGGCAAGTGTTTTTGCTGAAACCAGTCTGATTTTATGGGGATTGTGCTTTGCACACTACCCTGCATCGCATGGTGTTACCACAATAAATGGTTGATAATTCCATGTTTTCAGTGCTGCCCATCTTTTTTCTGGTTTGCTATAAAGGTATAGGGCCCAGAATATGCCCAAGACAAATGAGGGTGATTAGCATATCTGGATGCAAACACCAACAGGGAGGCATTCAATAATGATGCTCCGTAGGGGGAGGAGTGGCCCAATGAGGGGAGGAGCCCTTGGATGTGGTTAATGAATCTATGGGAAGGGCACAGTCTCTGGTAGGTCATAAAAGAAAAAAATCTCAGTTGAGGAAAGACATCATTTCATGTAGAGATGAATAGCCCTGTTAAGAAACCCATTGTCCATTTTATTGTAAATGTGGAATATACAGCAACAAGTGTATTGTACTTTAGGTGAAAGCCATGCTGTTTGTCTAAGAAAATTTGATTTCATTCTGAAAAATGATGTACTACATTTATTTGTGTTAAAGCCAAGGTGATTGTTAATATACCACATCAAATGGAATATACATCAAAGCATATTTTTTCAAATATCTGACAGTATTACATTTAGTGGCATTAAGAGTGAAACTTTACTATTGTACTAAATATGACTTTCTTACTTACTTACTTCTTCCTTATTCAGAAGCCATGTAGTTGAAACACTTGATCTCCTTAAGAGGTCCTTTGCATATATCCCATGGGTCTCCATTACAGGAGGTTTAAGGTATCACACTGTTAAAAATTTAGCTTGGCTGTGTTTTCTTCCAGTTTTTACTGAATGGTTTGTCTGTGTGACCATTTTACCCTTCGGTTTATATATCTTGCATACATATATATATATATATATATATATATATATATATATATATATATTTATGGTTCCCCCTCACAAAGTCGAACCGCCACAATCTCGAAACGCATATGGTCGAGACCATATGCTCGAAATTGTAGAAGCTCGACTGTGTGAATGGGCATACAGTACAGAACGGGAGATTTCTCTTTCTGCCCTGTAGTGCGATCTCGGAGTTGGAATAAATAAGTAGTGGGAGGTGTGGGGGGTGCAGGGGAGCCTGACCCCTGCAGAAGCACATTTTTGTGTTACATTTTTTTTTTTCGTTCCCTTTCATGAAGTCGAGCTTCCAAAAATCGAACATATGGCATCGGTCATATGTATTTCGAGTTTCGGAACCTTCGACTTTGTGAAGGGGAACCATATATATATATATATATATATATATATATATATATATATATATATATATATATCTCACACACACACGTACATGCACACACACACACACACACACACACACACACACACACACACACACACACACACACACATATATGGATTCACTTTATATGCTTGAAATCCTGAAATATCAAATTTCAGAATCTCAAACCCATAAAGTGGAAAACCTAAAACAATGAACAGTCAGAAGTTCAAAATCTCACATTTTGGAGATGTTGAATTAGCAGTTCTGGTGTTGTGCTATGTTAATGATTTCAGGTAAGTGTTTATGTTTTAAGGGTTTTGGGTAGGGGCTGTAGTGTGTGTTAGTGTGGTTTGTTACTATGGTGTGTGTGTGTGAGGGGGATGTAGCTTGTGTGGTGGTGTTCCATGTGTTTGTGTATGTAGTGCGACCTTGGAATTAGTATATTTAAGTGGGGGAGTGGGGGTGCAGCCTCCCACATGGGGGGTGCAGGGGGGCTTGCACCCCTGCTTGTAGTTAGGATTGGGTTGTGTGTTTGTTTGTAGGGAGGAAGGTGTGTGTATATGTATGTGCATGTGTGTGGTGTGTGTGTGTTGTATAGAAGTCGTGATTTAGGATTTCATGCTTCTGAGTGTTCGGTGTTTTAGGTTTTCCACTTTATGGGATCCAGATTCTGAAATTCAGTATTTCAGGATTTCGAGTATATAAAGTGAATATATATATATATATATATATATATATAAAAACACACACACACACACACACACACACACACACACACACACACATGCACACACATGCACACATACGCATATAGACATGCAGATACATATACACATATACATTGTGATGTTCATAGATGGTAGGTCCTTCTATACAACATTTTCAATGTCCTCTAACAACATACAGGCATGTATTCTGAGCTATTCCGTTTAGATGATGCAATGATGCAAATTCTTCCCTGTTTCCCCTCCTGTGCCTTTTCTTATACTACATTGATTCTTTAAAAATCCCTTACTATCTTTCTTTTAAACATGTGTTTCTTCAAGGGAGCCCTAGAGGATGCAACATTTGGATCTCATTACTGCTTCACTCATTTTTCACTATCAAATCACTGCAAAGCACTCAACTTGTCTGCCAGTCTGTTATGCTATTTCTGGACAGGAGAGTTAGGTTTCTTATACCTTTTTGCTCTAATTAAACAGAAGAGCTAGGTTTCTTATACATTTTTGCTGTTTTATATAGCTGAAAGATAAAAAATTTCTACTAGCCTAAGTGACACAAAACTCTGCATTCATCTTGATACTAATATAATTTCCTTTAATAACCATCACATGTGCTATTAAAGTCAGTGTTCCCCCATCATAGGTTCATAGGTAGGTACTAGGCTATTGGCCCTAGGGCCTATATAAGTCTAGCCAAACAGTACCCTGGCTTTTGTCACCCAAGAAAATTATTTTCCTGTGCCCCTGTCAAGCAGAGCCAGAGAAGTGATCCCCTGGGTGAATTTCCTATCTCCCATCCAATCATCAAGATTTTTCTTGAAGAGTGCTAATGAGGAGCTTTGTTTGATATAGATAGGTAGTTTGTTCCAGAGTACGGGAAGTCTCTGAGACAGGAATCTATCCCTCCAGCATGTTCTGTTTATTGTGGTGACAATGTTTAGGTCCCTAGAGCGTGTAGCTGGGAGGGATTGGGATTTCTTTATGTGGAGCATATCCAACAGCTCTGGGTTTGACATAGCTTTGTATGTTAGGCAAAGATCGCCTCTGAGTAGGCGATATGCGACAGAGTAAAGCTGGAGTTTTTTTAGACGGTCTGCGTAGGGCATCTGTTTGAGGCCGTAATCCTCTTTGTGAGGTATTTCTGTGGCCTTTCCAGTTGTTGTAGATGTCTTGTGAAGTACATATCAAAAGGTGTGTTGCACTCTACAATGGGTCTAATGAGTGATGAGTAGAGAGGAACAATGACCTAATTTTTTCCTGGATGAGAAACCTTTTTTGATGATGTGTGCCATGTAGAAGGATTTCCTGACTACTGTGGCGATGTGATTATCAAAGGAGAGAATACTGTCCACCTGTGTCCCAAGGTCTCTTATCACACTTTTGGTGTTAAGTAGACTACCACCTATATGGTAGTTCATGGGTACAGAGTTTTTACCAAAAGGGATGACAATGCCCTTTTTGGCATTGAGCTTGAGGCCATGGCTTTCACACCAGGCATCTGTCTCAGTAAGGCCCTTTTGTAGGATGTCCACATCGTTAGGAGATTTGATTTTGGCTCCTAGTTTGCAGTCATCTACAAACTTTGTTAGCCAAAGACCTTCTGTGTTAGCCTGTACTTCAGAGAAGTAGATACCAAACAGGAGAGGACCTAGGACTGAACCCTGTGGTACTCCACTTGTCACTGGACTGAAGTTGGATTTAGAGTCAGGTACTTTCACAGTGTGTGTTCAGTCTTTGAGCCAGTTGGCAACCCATCTTGTGACATAGGGATTTATACCTAGTTTAGTGAGATTGTCTATAATTCCAGAGTGGGGGATGGTGTCGAAAGCCTTGGCGAGATCTAGATAGGCTGTGTGTACCACCTTACCCTCATCTACAGCTTTGGTGACCGCTTCAAAGAAGTCTATCGAGTTTAGGAGACATGATCTGCCTTTTACAAACCTGAACTGAGTAGGGTCCAGAGTTTGGAGATTACCAATGTCATTGTTTATAAGTTCCATGATGATACGCCCCATAGCCTTGCAGACCAGGCTCGTCAGGCTAATGGTGCAGTAGTTCCCGTGGTCCATGGTGGCTCTCTTTTTGTGGAGTGGGATAACTGTTGCTGTATGCCATTCAATGGGCACAAAGGCTGAGGTGAGGCTATGATTGAACATGGTACTTAGGTGGGGTGCCAGTTCATTCTGTAGTTCATGTATACGCAGCCTGGGATGTTGTCAGGTCCCATGGATGCTGTGTTCTTGGCTTTGGAGAGTGTGATTTTTACCTGTGCAGCCGTGATTACAGATTCATAGGTTGGTATTAGGCTATCGGCCTTAGGGCCGATACAAGCCTAGCCATAACAATTCCCTGGCTATTTCTTCCCACAATATTTACTTCCCTGTTGCTAAATGCTTCATAAGTGCTTTTATTTAGATCAGCCATCCAGATGCTTGCACTTTAATATTATATCTGGAATCCTTCCTTATATCATAAAAAGCATCAATTTCTGTGTCATCGTCATTGATGCTAATGATTATTTTATTGTTACCAGATATTGAAGTCCTCTTAATTTGTATCTCAAAGTTTAAACAAGCATGCTTATGTTCAAAGTTAATCCAACTAACAATAAAAAGGTTTCTCAATATTTATCACTGCATTCCTGACAATTACAAAAAAACTTTCATTGAAACAATTCTCAAATAATATATGACTATTTAGGAGATAATGCTTTCAAAATTAAGGTGCACTATTGACAGAGTTTTTCACATGCCACTGAAGTAACATAAATTAGAGAGCTCTATGAACTCTAAAAGGAATATGAGAATAAAATATGACAGATACAAGACCAAGCAGATTTCTGACATTATAGTCTCCATAGCCTTAAACTAGATAAAACTGGAACCTTGTCATATAGAAGCCCTTGTGTCATATATTCCAAGAACAAAAGTATGTTGGCTAGTCATGATCACTGGATATTTATAACACAATTGAAAACATAACATACTATAGGATAGAGAATGGATGGCCTACTAACTAGTTTTTATTGCAATTGAGTAGTTCTAGTGTATGGCCCATGTTCTTACTTTTGGTAAAGTCTTGAGGTTACATCTCATCATCTTCTTTCGGCTGTTCCCGTTAGTGGTCGCCACAGCAGATCACCTGTTTCCATTTCTTCCTGTCCTCTGCATCTTGCTCTGTCACACCAACCACCTGCATGTCCTCTCTCACCACATCTATAAACCTTATATTAGGCCTTCCTCTTTTCCTGTTACCTGGTAGCTTCATCCTTAGCATCTTTTTCCCAATATACTCAGCATCCCTCCTCAGCACATGTCCAAACCAACGTAATCGTGCCTCTCTGGCTTTGTCTCCAAACTTTCCAACCTGGGCTGACCCTCTAATATACTTATTCCTAATCCTGTCCACCCTCGTCACACCCAGTGCAAATCTTAACATTTTTAATTCTGCCACATCCAGCTCAAACTCCTGCCTTTGTCAATGCCACTGTCTCCAACCCATATAACATAGCTGGTCTCACTACCCTCTTGTAGACCTTCCCTTTCACTCTTACAGGTACTCATCTGTCACAAATCACTCCTGACACTCTTCTCCACCCACTCCATCCTGCCTGTACTCTCTTCTTCACCTCTCTTCCACACTCACTGTTACTCTGAACTATTGACCCCAAGTATTTAAACTCATCCACCTTCACCACCTCTACTCCTTGCATCCTCACCATGCCTCTATCCTCCCTTTCATTCATACACATATATTCTGTCTTAGTCCTGCTGACCTTCATTCCTCTTCCCTCTAAAGCATATCTCCATCTCTCCAGGGTCTCCTCCACCTGTTCCCTACTCTCACTACAGATCACAATGTCATCTGCAAACATCATAGTCCACGGGGACTCCTGTCTGATCTCGTCTGTCAACCTGTCCATCACCACTGCAAATAAGAAAGGGCTCAGAGCTGATCCTTGATGTAACCCCACCTCCACCTTAAACGCATCCGTCACTCCCACCGCAGACCTCACCGCTGTCACACTACCCTTGTACATATCCTGTACCACTCTTACATACTTTTCTGACACTCCTTACTTCCTCATACAATACCACAACTCCTCTCTAGGCACCCTGTCATATGCTTTCTCTAAGTCTACAAAAACGCAATGCAACGCCTTCCGACATTCTCTGTACTTCTCCATCAACACTCTCAGAGCAAAGACTGCATCTGTAGTGCTCTTTCCTGGCATGAAACCATACTGCTGATCACTAATCATCACGTCCCTTCTTAACCTTGCTTCCACTACTCTTTCCCATAACTTCATGCTGTGACTGATCAATTTTATCCCTCTGTAGTTACTACAGCTCTGCACATCACCCTTATTCTTAAAAATCGGTACCAAAACACTTTTTCTCCATTCCTCAGGCATCCTCTCACTTTCCAAGATTTCATTAAACAATCTGGTTAAAAACTCCACTGCCATTTCACCTAAACACCTCCATGCTTCCACAGGTATGTCATCTGGGCCAACAGCCTTTCCATTCTTCATTCTCTTCATAGCTATCCTTACTTCCTTCTTGCTAATCCATTGTATTTCATGATTTACTATCCCTACATCATCCAACCTTCTCTCCCTCTCATTCTCTTCATTCATCAACCCCTCAAAGTACTCTTTCCATCTCCTCAACACACTCTCCTCACTTGTGAGTATGTTTCCCTCATTATCCTTTATCACCTTTACCTGCTGCACATCTTTCCTAGCTCGGTCCCTCTGTCTAGCTAATCGGTACAGGTCCTTTTCTCCCTCCTTAGTGTCCAACCTTTCATACAACTCTTCATATGCCTTATCCTTAGCCTTCATCACCTCTCTCTTTGCCATGCACCTCATCTCCTTATACTCCTGTCTACTTTCTTCATCTCTCTGACAATCCCACTTCTTCTTTGCCAACCTCTTTCTCTGTATACTCTCCTGTACGTCCTCATTCCACCACCATGTCTCCTTGTCATCCTTCCTCTGTCCAGATGTGATACCAAGCACCTTTCTAGCCGTCTCCCTTACTAGCTCTGCTGTAGTTACCCAGCTATTTGGTAACTCTTCACTGCCACCCAGTGCCTGCCTTAACTCATCCCTGAACTCCACCTCACAATTACCCTTTTTCAATTTCCACCACTTGATCCTTGGTGCTGCCCTCACACTCCTCCTCCTCTTCTTATTACATCTCAACACAGATGAATTACATCTTTGCAATAACAAACATACCTGTTCAAAATACTTCATATTCCGACAAAGCTATGGCCCATCTGATATACATTTCCATGCTGTATTACACAAAAAGTGTCCGTTTTTCCACATGACACCTGCAGCTCTTCCTATCCTTTTTCTTCCTTGAATGATATCCCAGAGTTGCCTGGATTTACCATCCCTATGTAATTAGCCTCCATTACTTCATAGCAAGAATATAGTGACACCTCACTGAAGTTAGCCATTAGTAAAGATCAGTAATCCATCTGCAGAAAGCACTTTCAAAATTATTAGGAACATCAGTTTACATTTTAACTTACATCACTTTATTATCATTTCACTTTTATGATCCTTGCAGTGCCTACGTTTTCTGTGTGTGTGTGTGTGTGTGTGTGTGTGTGTGTGTGTGTGTGTGTGTGTGTGTGTGTGTGTGTTTGTGCCCATATGAATTTGTAATTTGATCTTGCCATGTTGGAACTTTCCTAGCTGAAAGGAAAATGGCTCTTTGTGGAAAACTCAACAACTGTCTGTCAAGAGGTACTTGTTCATCATATGGTAATAACACCTGCACAGTGTACTAGAGGTCTTGGATCTGAGTCCCAAATGAGAGTTAAAATCATAATTTCACATCTATGACTCTAACATTACCTTAAGACATTCATAAACTATAAATCTTTTTTAAAGTTACAGCCAAGCAAGCATGGTCCACATGGACATCCATCCATCCATCCAATAAATTTTCTCTATGGCTCCACCTGTTCCTTTTTATTTGTCAGCATAAACTGCAGCAAGTAACTCTCGATTTGCTGTATGTGCTTTGTGATACCGTCAATTGTAAATGACACTCTTTTTAAATTCCACTTTTCCTATCCTTTAATTAATCTCAGATTACTTCTATTAGCGTTATCTTATATTGCAGTCAACTGTTGATCTGTAATTTATGCCTGGCTTCCTAATGCTTTAATTATATTTTGCACTTCAGCTACCCATTGCTTAATCAGCAGCATTCTGACATATTGAGCTTGTAAGAACTTGATGTTATCAATGCTAACTGCTAGAATGTTTCATATATAGTTTTTTTACAGCCATAAATATTCCACAAGCTACATTTCACTCCTTCCAAACCTATTAACATTTTATCATCTGAAGAGCATTACCGCAATGGTCACTGCTCTTCTCAAGCATCAATACTGCATATTTCTTTCTTCTGAAACACATTCATTATCTAGCGTTTTCTCCAAAATGTATTTTGTGCTTGTTGTATAGTTTACTGCATATGCCTTAATGCAGAAATATGTTAAAATATGCAAGATTAACAAACAGTGTTTATTCAATTCTATTATATGAACATATGATAATTAAATGTCTTCCTTAACATATAATACATTTTCTACTTTGGAATTTGTAATGTAATACAGGAAATTTTCTTCAGAAGGCAAACCTTCTGATAATTAGATATTAAAGAAATACAGAGGATCACGACCAGGTTGCCAATAATAAAGGATTAGCAGCTCATTCATTTTTCTTAGTAAATGGAGGCCTAACAGTCTCATGTGCTATAATTTATAAGAAAACAAAGAGTATGAGCTTCAAGTGCTTTTATTTTTGAAAGTTGTAAAATGGTAACATACTTAACCTATTTCAGATTCCTGGATGATATTCTACTGTTTTAGAGAGGTGACGGTGCACAGTTACACAGGTTTTATGGTTATTTGGAAAGTACTACATCTTTTTGGAAATGTACCTATCTGGTACAGGCTGACACGATAAATTACTTGGATGTTTACAGTGGAAAAGATAGGAAGCTACAAAAATACACTTCTAACATTTACTGGAAAAAAACATTTTGCAACACATATTTACACCTTTCTAGTTGTCATTCTTTTCATCAGAAAAGGGGTATCATAATGGGTCAATTAGTGAGACTTTCCAGAATTATTAGTGAAGATGCTTATTTTTTTGAGGAGGGTGAGAACACTTTAAATATGTTCCAGTATAAAGGATACCAAAACACTACTTTTTAACCTCAAAAAAGAAGTGAGCCTTGGCAGACAATCTAAATTTTCTGTCCAGTAATAGGTTCTGTTGTAAAAGTACATAAAATTGAAGTGGAGTTACACTTTGATTCGGATAAACCTTATTTGTTGTACCTTTCAGTACAGATAGTGATGAATATGTTCATGCAGTCACATTCATATGGGACAATATATTCACCCCTGATTTAAAATTAAAATTAGGTACCTTTGCTAATATAACGTACAGCAAATTACTGAACCTCAAGAATACTGTAAAGGTACATCACAGCAAGGCAGAAGTAAAGAAAAAGTTGATGGTTAAGTGCAGAGGATGTAAGATGTATAGGCATTAGCATTATGAACTACAAAAGGACTATTCGTTGTCCAGGACATCTTAGTTGTATTACCTCTAGGGTTGCGTATTTAGCAAATTGCTCCATTTGCCCCACATTTTATTTGGGCAAAAACAAAAAAAACTTGAAGGACAGAATGAAGGAACACCTAAATGATATTAGGAAATGTAAGATGATGAATGCCCTATTTAGGCATTCACTTAGTTGTGTTAATTTCAAAAATACTTGTTTTTCATTATAGGTCAGGTACCTTTTTATGAATGGAATGGTGACAGCTATAATTTTTGTAAAGGAAGGAGCTTGTTTGGCAAATAAGTATTCAGTTAGTTGTGTTAATTTCAAAAATACTTCTTTTTCATTATAGGTCAGGTACCTTTTTATGAATGGAATGGTGACAGCTATAATTTTTGTAAAGGAAAGACTAAATGATTACATGTCTATCGTTCCATTGCTTAAATACAGTGCTATCTATATTTACATTTCATTCATATTTAAATAATTAAGGTTGTCTACTGTTTATTCTTTATAACATATATTTTTATTACAATAAATTTATTTATTTTATTAATCAAGTTTTTTCTTAAATATTATTGGAAGATGAGTTTAACTGCTTTTTAAAGCTGACTTATGGGTTAGGTCTGATAAGCTAAGTTTTGGTTATGAATTATATTTTATATTTAGTTTCATGATTATTTCTGAATTCATTCAACATAGATGTTATTGATGGTTAGGCTGGTGTTTTTGATTTACAGTATTGATTGACTGATACAATTACTCTACATTGTTAATGATATTTAAAGGAGGCAATGGAGTATAAGACTTTACTCAGATGAGGTTCCCAGCTGTTAATAGGTATGAAAGCACTAAGGGAAAGTTTTTACTATAAAACCACACACTTAAGGTTGCAGAGATTCTGGCAAACCATCTACAGCAATGTACTTTCATTTTATACAATAATAAAACTTCATCAGAATCTGATCAAGTTTTATTATTGAATAAAACTAAAGTGCTGATCAACAAGTTTTGGATTGCTGGAGCTGGTTTGTTGGAAGCTCTGCAGCATTGTATTTGTGGTTTTATCAGTTTTTTGTTTTTGTATTTGGTTTGTAAAGTTTTTACTATACTATGAGTGTCTATCTATATTCTAATAAACAGTGTGGACTTATTTTCACTTTTGGTGTGGTTGGTTGTGGCAAGTACGGCCCAGTTCTTTTGTGTTTTCTGGTAAAATGTATCTCTGTGATCAACATCTATAAAATTTGTTAGATTTTTGAAATGTTTTTGTTTTGCAACCTGAAGTGTCTTACAGAATTTAAAGCTGATAGAATTATTTCACTCCTTTTCTTTGGTGTGTGCTTTGTATGAGTTGTTGTGTGAAAAATTCATGTTAATTGTAAAAGGTGCATAACAAAGGTGAAAGCAAAAAGTGAAATCGTGGAGTAATTCAGAGACATGCATCACAGTCATGTAAGGCCTTGAATTACTGTGGCCAGTGTGGCATGCAAAAGAATGTGATGGAAATGAGCAAATGTGTTAAAATGAAGGTGATGGTGAATGCAAATGAGGGTAAACAATATGGAGGACTGATTCAGAAACATATATGAGCTACATAAATAGTTGTGATCAGCAGTGCAGCTGTACTCCTTAAAATCCTGGCAAATAGCAACAGAAACAGCAAAATCATGTTAGGGGCAGCAGTAAGTTTAGCACTAATGTACACATCTGAGGCCATCCTCACAGCCAGTAGTCATGGACATGCATATTATAGAATGATCCAACTGTGCCTAAGATTTCAGTTCCTCTATTACACAGAAAAAGTTGTATATTGTTGTGTGACACAGACACTATGCAGGAGCTAGTAGATGTGCCTCACTTATGTGCAGGCTTATGGTATGTATGGAATAGGCATTCCTGTAAACACTAAGGTATGTGTAAGATTCAGAGTCTTGGCTATAAGGACTTTCCATTTTTGGAGCATGGTGAGTTATTCTGAGCATCTGCCTCATTCATGGACACTGCACCAGTTCCACAGTTCCATACAACAGCATGTGTAAGTGCACATTGGTTCCCATGCTCCACAGAGGAGACAAACAACATCATGCAGGTATTCTATGACATAGCTCATTTCTCTGAGGTACTTGGAGCCATTGACTACACCCACATTGTTATAAATGCTTCGCCTAGGACATAGAGACAATAATATATCAAGCTACAGGGGATTCCAGTCCATTAACTGACAGACAGTATGCAATGTACAGGATACAATATACAATGTGTCAGTGCACCACCAAGTAATGACCATGATTTCCACATTTGTGAGACATTCAACATATCAGCAATTTGTGCAGGCTAATCTTCCCCAGGGTCATCTTACTGGTGATGCTGGACACATACACTGGCACCATTGCTAATGACATCAACAAGAAACACACAGATCAGGGCAGACAATCCACACAATTCTTCCCTGTCAAGGACCAGAAATTTCATCAAATGTGTGCTCAGACTGATGAAGGCCTGCTTCTGCTGTTTTGACCTCTCTGATGGCGCACTGCAGTATGATCCAGAAACATATAGCAAATGATTTGTTCTGAGTACAATGTAATACAACATGTTGGTATAAAAACAAATACAGTAAGGTATTGCCATTGGCACAAATGTGCCAAAGTTAGCAGCAGAGGAGTTGTCTTGTGAAGAGTTTGTAGAAGAACCAGTTGCAGGGGATGACCATGCACGATGCAGGCAGGTGCTGTATGCCATGACAACAACAGGCAGTGTCTGGTTCACAACTACGGGTTAGAGTAAACAGTAACAGTAACAGCGGTACATGTAAAACTAATACTGCACTATGCTATATTGTACATGGAATGGCTAGACCGTGTGTCAGATACTGGCTATCCTGGTAACAGAATACTGAGGGCAGGGTACATGTGACATCATATCACAGGTCCAGATGGCCACAGTGATACTTGTTAACAGTGGGCATTGTGGCAAGATGGGCTGCTTATGAGGATGAGTTTGTGTGTGTGTGTTTGTGTTTGTGTGTGTGTGTGTGTGTGTGTGTGTGTGTGTGTGTGTGTGTGTGTGTGTGTGTGTGTGTGTGTGTGTGTGTGTGTGTGTGTGTGTGTTTGGGTGTGAGAGAACTGGCCTGGTGCATGTGGTGAGCTGTGAACCCTAGAAGGGTGTTGTCTTTAATGTAGTGTAATTGGGCAGAGGTGGCTGGTGGTGAATATTGCGTGTGTGTGTGTGTGTGTGTGTGTGTGTGTGTGTGTGTGTGTGTATGTGTGTGTGTGTGTGTGTGTGTGTGTGTGTGTGTGTGTGTGTGTGTGTGTGTGTGTACGCACGTGTGTGTGTGTGTGTGTGTGTGTGTGTGTGTGTGTGTGTGTGTGCGTGTGTGTGTGTGTGTGTGTGTGTGTGTGGACACAACTTCTGCAGAAATTTCTGCACTATATATTTGTCAGTCTGACAGGTTCAGAGCATTCTCAGGAGGTATATGTGCCAAGCAAGCAGATATCCCTCCATGATGACATGGTCTCTAAGAAATGTCAGTGTCATGATCCAAAGCTTGCACAGAGAATGGTGGGGTTAATAATCAGAAACACTGAGGTGTGCCATGTGTAGGTTCAGCATGTACCACATCCACATTTGCATCCACAGTGTGCTGTTGCACCTTCAACACTGGTAGTAACTGTCAAGGAGGATGTGGCACTATCAAATCAGCATTGTCTCCTGACAATCCCACAATGAGCTTCCCCACCAGATGTGGAAGAGGAACAGCCATGAGATTGGTGATACCCTCTACGTGCAGCTGCACACAGACAGCTTGAGGATACAAAAACCCTAAAGTACCGTTCAAAACCTGCACAAATGAGCAAAATCCTCTGTGATGTCAGCATGCAGACCAGATGCCATCCCAATCAGCTTTGCAAAAGCTGTGATAGCATACATTAGCACCTCACTGATGCTCCAGCACATTTGCTGTATGATGATCATGGAAACACTGAGGTCAGGCATGTGGTAGGAAACATAGTTTTGATGACCGTCAGAATTATGTCACCTAAACATAGTTTTGATGACCGTCAGAATTATGTCACCTTGTGTGAGGGCGCGCGTGTGTGTGTGTGTGTGTGTGTGTGTACTATGGATGTGGGTGTCTGTGTGTGTATACTGTGGATGTGGGTGTGTGCTTATCAGACCTTTCTTTCACCAAAGTATTGTACTTACCCTCTTAACATGGAGTAAAAACTGCAAAAATCCTTTTTGCTCTATATTCATAGTTCAGCTTAACCTCCAGTATATCAGAGTGTCCTCTTCTACTATGAAAATGTGGTTTCTTGCAGTAATAATATACATTACTCAGAATAATCATCCAGGAGAAATGAAGCAATTAAAACTGCGCCTGATTAAAATGTTATCTGTAATGAGTGTGTACTAGATTTATAAGATGTTTGCATGGCAGTAAAGTGATACTCTACAAGATAAATTGTCTGCTTTCAGATTTACCTGTTCCGGTTTCACATTCTACTCCTGCATCTTCTGAATGGCTGCAGTCTGTTACTCTCCATCCTTTATGATTGCAGGATGCTAGTGAGACTTCTGTTCCTTTACAGGTAACATCATCAAGCAGGATGGGACCAGAGCCTGTCAACCAGAAATGAAATGGTGAAAGTAAACATTGTGCAGAGTAGTATTAAACTGTTGTAGTACACATGTCCATAACATACAATAACAAAATATGCTGTTTAACAGGGGATATTTTTCCAAGGAGTGGATGTAGCAGAAGAGTTCATTGACTTCATGAATAGGTATATTTCATCCCAGTGAGTGACAACTAATTGCAGAAGTAAATCTGTATATATGCCATTGATGTACAGTCACAATTTAAAGTAGTCAGACAGATTTATCACATAATACATGAATTTTTCATAGTGTACTTACAACAGTTTGCTAATTTTGTCATTCTATACATTGACTGGAACAGGCTTTATTACCTTTAGGTTCTAGAAGTACAATTTACATGAAATGAGGGACCCATTTTCTGATGAATGTTTAAATTAAATTCTCAAGTGCCACTGCACATTCTAACCAGTCACATGACATTTGTCTGTAACACAACCCCTTGTCCTTCTTTCAAATATGAAGACACCTGGTAAGAGATTCGATACTAGCCTTTTAATTGGCTTTGATGCTATGCAGTTAGCACTTTAGTTCAAACATGTGTCTCAGTGTATTGTACCTGAGATGTAGATTATAAACCATGAATGAATTTGAAATATCCAGCAAAACTAAATCTGAGTCTGATATCATCTAATTCAATCCTGCTTGAGTTTAGAACACTGAAATACTTCACTACTCCAGGTTCAATAATGCATTTTTTTGTTAACTTGGCCTTACTGGGAAAGTCCGATTGGGCAGGGTTGCCCATTTTCAGCAGAGGCCCGGGGATGAAAAGCTCCAAACAATATGATTAACCAACAACATACAACATTTTAGAAAAGAAACCAGCTAAAACTGTCATAAAAACGACACACATGAGTATAAGTAGTACAAAGAAAAGATCCAGAAATATTCAAGACAGAGTTATACATAATGACATTCATCAGAAGAATAACTTGATACAAAGTCCCAAGAACAATGGTATAGTCTGAATTACTCGGAGTTGTATGTGTCTGAAATTATAGCAAATTATAGTATGTTTTAGATAGAGCGAGTTTGAAGGAGTTAGCCTGGGTCAGAGCAAGTACATATCCAAGACTTGATGAGGAAGGACTTTAGTTGATTTTTGAAGCTCACTTTGTTTGCCTGTAACCTAATTTCAAGTGGTATGGAGTTCCACATTTTTGCAATAGTACAGGAGTAGAGGGAGTCCCCTGAGGTATAAATGCTTTTGGATATTTCAACCAGCCCTTTGTTGGTGGACCTTAACTGACAGCTATTGGAATAATGGTTAATTAAGTCATGTAGGGTTGAGGTTTTATTGGGGTGGTAGACAATTTGGTGGACTAGAGTGAGCTGGTTTAGGGTCAGCAAGTTTAGAAATTCAAGCCAGGATAGTTTCTGAAGGGCTAGGCAATGATGCAATCTATACAAAGAGTCAATAGCGAATTTAGCTATCTTGTTGTAACAAGAGGATAGTTTGTTTAGATCGCCTTTGTTTAGGTTAACTAGAACAGGAGAAGCATAGAGTAATGTAGGGAGTAGATGGGTTCTTGCTATGATAGTTTTACTATTAGAAGTCAGATAGGTTTTACATGTATAGAGTGTGGATAGTTTTTTGTGCACTTTTGTTATGGTTTGAGATAGGTGCTTGTCGAATTTCATGTTTAGGTCAATGATGACACCTAGCAGCTTGGTATGTGCAAATGGTGTGATGTGAGTATTGTCAGAAGCAATTATTGTATAAGGTGGACTGAGATTTGTAGCTTTAAATGGGTGAAAGAGCATAAGCTGTGTTTTTCTGGGGTTGAGTATTAATTGAAAGTCTGATAACCAGGTTTCAGTGGCTCTGAAGGATTCTTGGTTTATGTTCTGTAGAGTCATCCGCGTACTGGTCTAAGGCTCCATGAGTGGTGGCCTTATAAAGGTTATTGGTGAATATTGTGAAAAGCAAGGGTCTGAGTTTAGATCCTTGAGGCACATCTAAGGTGATGGGGTGAAGGGTTTAATGGACTGTTTATGGTTAGAAAGATAGTCTTTAAAGCATAGAATTGCAGAGTTATTAAATTTAAATCCTGGGAGAGCACTCAGTAGTTTGTTATGGGAGACAGTATTAAATGCTTTGGAGAGGTCCAAAAACACAGTTGATACCAGATTGCCTCCATTTTGCTGTTGATTAATATGCTTGGTGAAGCTGATAAGGGCTGTGGTGGTGCTATGGCCAGGGAGAAAGCCATGTTGAGTACTTGTTAGATAGAAGGTATTTTAGTATTTGGGAATGTATACATTTCTCTAGGATTTCTGACAGTGGGGACGGCAGGCTATTGGATGGTAGTTAGATAATTTGATTGAGTCACCACCTTTGTGAGGTATTATATGTGAGATTTTCCAAAGGAGTGTGACTTGTAGCTCAGAGATTGACCTCTTTATAATTATAGAGACAGGGTATGATAAAGCTTGAGCTGCAATTCAAAGTTAATCTGCTGGAAGTTTATCAGCAGCTTTAGTTGTGGGTTTTAGTTTTGTCAGGTATCTCAGAATTGTAGTAGTCTGAACTGGTTGAAGGGAGAAATAGTTTTGGTTAGTTGAGGAGTTAGGTAGGTTTGGAAGGGTTGTGAGAGAAGAGTTTTAGTCAGCTTTAGAATGTGAGTAAAATATTCATTGAAGTATGTTGCAATGCTGCTTATAGATGTATCAATGATAGGAGGTGGAGTAGTAGTTTTACTAGGTTGGAAAATTTTATTTAAGGCTGCCCAAACTTTTTGTGGGTTAGTATTATGCTTAGTTTGTATATTGGAGAAGTGCGTCTTCTTATCCATTCTTATCTGTTTTTTAGCCTTATTTTTAGTTCAAGAAATAGTTGCCTGTTAACAGCCATTTTGTTGTTATGCCTAGTGTTTTTTAGTAGAAGCCGGGTACTTCTGGTGAGCCAGGGGGCAGAGTTGAACTTTATGGGAATAATTCTTGGGGGTGCAAATTGGTCAAGTATGTTCAGAAAGGTGGAGTTAAAGTAGTCAACTGCTTCATCAAGGGGAAGGCTTGAGAGGCATGACCAGTTACAGTGGTTTAGTGCTGCTATTAGGTCATCTGCTCTAAAGTTGTTTCTGTAGCATATATGTTTCGAGGTGTTATTTTTTGTGGGTTTAATTTGTTGTCTTAACAGAAAAGTATGAAGGTGGTCACTTAGGGTGTCAGGTAATGTACCATAGTATTGTGTCAAGGATGGACAATAGGTGAGAATCCAGTCTAAAATTGATTTCTTTTTTGGTGACTCTATTCTGGTTGGGGATTGGATAAGTTGAATGAAGCCATGTAGGTTTATATGAGAGGTGGGGAGGGGTGAGTTTATTGATGTGCAGTCTATGTTAAAGTCTCCTAAAATGACTGTTTTATGAGGACGGGATTCTGAAGCCTAATGGATTATGGATTCTAGTGTATTAATATTGGCCCTGGGTGGAATATATGAACCTAGAATGTCCAGTTGTTTCTGTGGGCTGATTTCTACTTTTGTTAGTGGGGTTGCAGCATTACTGAAAGTAGAGATATGTATGTTTATTGGGACAACTGTAAAGTTATTTTTGTATAACAGGGCAACACTTCCTCCTCTTTTAGCTGTATGGTCTTTTCTAAGTAGGTTATAGCCTGGGGGTAGTAATTCATTATCTTTGTTGTGTGGCTTAAGCCATGTTTCAGTAAGGAGAATGATGTCCAGGGCATAAAAGGATAAAGCTGCATGCAGATCATCAAGTTTGTTATGTATGCTTCTTATGTTAATGTTAAGAAATAAAATGTGAGTTGTTTTTTTAAGGGAATGTAAATTTAAATTGGGTGAATTTACATCACAGTTGGGGTTATATGAGGATCCAGGATTTGGATGGATGTCACCACTGAATATTAATTGAAAAGCAATGTTCCTAATAGTCTGGAGGTATTTCTTGATAAGTAGGTCATATGATATGGTTATGCGATCTTTTGTAGGGTAGAGGGGAATCTTAATAGGGGTTAGCTCTAAGGGAGAGTGATTGTAGATTGTAGTAGGGATATCAAATGAGATTTGTCTGGTTATGATTGAATTGAGCTGGGTGGGAGATTTACTGTGTAGATTGGGCTTGAGGTTATTTTGGTATGAAGAGGGGTGGGATGCTATAAAGATAGTTATAATAAGTAAGGCATGTATGGAGTACATTTTGAACATGATAAGACTTGGTTGCTAAAAGGGGGAGAAGGGAGAGACAGTAGATAGAAGGGGGTGTGTTAGGGTAAGGTTGGGCTTAGTAGATGTGGAGGTAGTTCAAGGGTGTGTCTAATAATGCAATTTAATGGGATAAATAGCTAAAAACTAGGAATTGTGGGTGTAGTATTAGTGATTGAAGTCTGATTGGATGGCTGTACAGGAGGTGCATTGAGTAGATAGCTATAAGTTAAATGAAAGTGGGGGTGGGTGGGAATGAGGGCAAGATAGGGAAGCAAAGTGAGCTCGAGCATTGCAAGGGGTGAACGGAGTGAGGCTAAATAAATCGGGAAAGTTTTCAAAGAAAGAAACAATCAGTAGATATGTGGGTTTTGAGTGGATGTTAAGAGAGAAAACAGAGAGAGTTATCTGTTTCCCAGAAGAAGAAGATTAGGAAAATTTCAGAAAAGTGCATAGACTATGTCTTTTAGAATACTAAGTAGTGTTTCTTGCATTTGGAAGAGATATGCAATGCTAAAATATTCTTCATTTTGGTAGACTTTTCTTTTTTAAGAATCACGAATTCCCTACTGAACATTAGGATTCATCTCTGCTGGATCAGTATTTAAGCCACATCAAGTGTGTGCAAAAGAAATAATGCAATGAAAGAAGAGGAAGAGAGGATGACATTGAAGCACTATAGCTTAGATGCAGTCTGTATGAAATCCTACAACTGCTATTTAAAACAACACTTCCAATTAAGCAGGGCATTGCTCAAAAGAAAAATGCATTTAAGGTGTGTGGCTTCAGAATGCTCAAAAGAGACTTTTAGCTGCCAAGGAATGTGAGTATGTCAAAGACTAATTCCTGAACAACTCATAATTGTTGCATTGGTGGAGACAGATGGCAAAATGATGCTCCTTCTCAGCATTTACTATGTGTGTGGCATGTGTGTGTGTAATGTATGTATACAGGTATATATATATATATATATATATATATATATATATGTATGTATATATATATATATATATGGATCCCCCTTTGAAATGTTGACTTACCAGAACATCGATGTTCACATTGAGACCACAAAATTGAAACTTCATAAAGCAGAACTCCTGGAACTTCATAAGTTAACTTCGGTAAAATAACCACGGGGCCACCACTGTGACCTTTGCCCTGTTCTCCACTGTAGTGCAATGTCAGAGTTGGTATATTTAGTTAGCAGAGTGCTTGGTGGTCCAGTAGTTATTTTCCTGGAGTTAACTTGCGACGTTCCAGGATTTTGGCTTTCCGAAGTTTCAACATTGTGGTCTCACTGTTGTGAATGTCAACGTTCTGGTAAGTCAATGTTTTCAAGTAGATCCATATATACGTACATACATATATATATATATATATATATATGTGTGTGTGTGTGTGTGTGTGTGTGTGTGTGTGCGTGTGTGTGTGTGTGTGTGTGTGTAAACCGACAGCTGAATTTTTTAGAAAGAAGTAAAGAAGTGGAAACAGGTGTATCCTGTAATGCCATGGAAAACTGGAAAACCCTGCACTTTAAAGTGGCATACTGACAATAGGGAGTGACTGAGGTACTGAAACAGGTTAGTAGAAAAGCCAAAAAAGAGCAGGCAGTTTATTAAACAGCGTGCTGTTGCCTACCAAAACATTCAAAACTAACTTAAAAGCAGATTGATAGCTCTGAAAGCACACATCCATGGAATAAAAAGGTGTTCTGCAGGTAAAGCATACAAATTTGGAAAAGATTCTCAAGAATGAAGTATGATAGTAAGGGTGAATGTAAGGTATAGTGCATCATGGTAATATGGCATGTCATCAAAGGTAATTGCAGAAAATGCAAAAAGAGTGAGTGTTGTTTGATGAAATTACTTTTGCTGACAGTGGAGCTTGCTTTTTTTTCTCTCCACTGCTATGTGCTCTTGCAGTTAGTAAATATAAGTTCATGGGGTGTAAGGGTGCAGGTGGGCTTACTCCCCAGCAAAAACAAATTTGGTGAGTTGTTTCACCAAAAGTAGTTTTGGTGAACAAAGACAGGAGCAATGAAGATCTTCACAGGGTAAGTAACTTGTTGGCCGACAAGGTGAACTTTGCCCTTTTCCCAATAGCAGTGCGATCTTGGACTTGGTATATTTAGTGAAGAGGGGAGTGGGAGGTGTGGCTGTGATTAGGGTGACCACTGATGATTCTGTTTTTTTCTATGAAATAAAATTAAAAAGTATATTTTACAGAGGAAGTATCCTGAATGGTTACTAAACAATTTGGCCACATTTGTTACAACTAACAGACATATACTCTACCCCCCTTGTTGCATTATGCTGCCTCAAACATTGTTTCAACCAAAGAGGAGAAAAATTGCAACAAAACTATGAACCTCACTTACAGTAACAGTCGTGATTAGGTGAGATGTATTCTGCAAAGAAATTGGAGTGGTATTTTGGGGGTCTTTGACCTAACTAACAAATTAAGTAACAACCCCAATTTGGTCTTTAAAAGGGGTAGGAATTTTAAATGTATTTTGGATAAATTATTAAGACAACATCTAGTACACACAATCAATGGAAAGGGATGAAAAATGTGACTCTTGTAACAAATGCTGATTTATTAATGAAACAACAAATTTAACACTAGGTCTTTATCCTAGAGTTTTGAAAGTACAAGGGACATATAATTTTAACACTAACAGAGTGATTTATGTAGCTACATGTTTGTCCTGTCTAAACTTTTATATAGGAAAAATGTAAAAGAGCCTGAAAGTTAGAATCTATCAGAACAATTATGTATTGAAGAAGAGGGATTACACTAATGTACTGGCAAGACACTCCAAGGATTGTGAAACTTTAATACATTTATATTTTGCATTTTGAAAAAGGTGGATCGAAGCTTGAGGGGAGGTAATTGGTCAGCCTTTCTTGAGTCTAGGGAGGTTTATTGGTAGACTTCATTAAATTCTACACAACTTCTGGGTATAAATGACAGGATTTCAATGAGCAGTATATTGAACTTCAGGGTTGATAAACTTTGATTTTTTAATTTAATACCTGCAAAATAGTTACATATATATATATATATATATATATATATATATATATATATATATATATATATATATATATATATATATATGTGTGTATTAAAATTATATATTTTTGTATATGTATTTGTTTGGCATGGATTCATTACAATTGTAGCACAGTTAATCGTGATTGGTGCTAGATTTTAAAAGGAACTTGTTAGGATTGTAATATTTTAAGCTGATGAAGTTCCATTTGAATTAAAGAAGGAAATAAAGCACTTATTATGACTTCTGACTGGTTTCCTGGTTTCAGGGTTTTATTTTTTTTTCTGTTCATCAAAATTACCTTTGATGACTCAACATGAATCCATGCTTCTTTCATGTGCAGCTAAGTTTCTAAGCTTAGTATGCTTAAAAGCCAGCATTTTTTTTAAATCATCAATGATTTGATTATATAAGCAAACACAAAGTCTTTGAAATAGAGTCTGATGTGTGTTAAATTAATCAAAAATGTACCTTTACACCTGAAACTGATATGATGGTATATGCTACAATTATGGCTTTAAAACTGCAGTCAGACATTTATGGAGGAGTTTTTTCCTGTAGCTATATCCATGCATGTGCTGCCAGGAGGCAGTCCTGTCTTCCCAACAGCTTTAAGGTCTGGTTTCACCCCTCAGCTCGGGACATTTATTTATTTATTTACTTATTTATTTAATTTTGTTTGCTGGGAAAGTCTGACTGGATAAAATGACCATTTTCATTGGAGGCCCAGATGAAAAGAACATGTACAATAAAACAAAATTTAAACAAGGACTAAAGAAACATCTTCAAAAATACTGAAATTCCTTAAAATTAAATAAATGGAAAATACATAAAGATATAAAGTGTAGTAAGCTCTAAAAAGTGATATTGATGCATATTACAGAAAAACTCTGAAGCAAAAAATCAGTATAAATGTAATAATAACACTAAGAAGCAGAGAATATAAAAAACTGGAAATTTAGTAAGTAAAGTAAAAAACAGAAAACTGCTAATTTAGAAGTGAATAAAGAACAAAATTGCCTATGTTTCTCATAGAAGGAGTGCTGTAATACATAGTGAGTTAGGAAGAAATGGTTTACTAAGTAATTAAAGGAAATCCTAAGTATGTTTTATTATAAACAGGAGATTCATGCATATTTGCAAATTCTAGTATAATTTAGCTATAGTTTGAAGTTGGTTTTAAAAGTGATGAGAGTGATTACTTGTCTAACAGTGAAGAGAATACTGGTCCTTAGTTAATTCCTAGAAATTATAAGGAGGCCTTATTTGACCTGATGGATTTTTGGGGATTCTTTTGAGCATTGGTCCTTTGATTAAAGATTCCTTTTGGAATTTTTGTATTGCTGATTGCTGAGGTGCTTGAGGGATAGTGTGTAGCATTTTTCCAAATATGGTATGTGGTATGTTAGTTCTACCTATTTCAGGTTTAGCAAGGGAATGCATCAATAGGTTTGGTTTTGGAGGCTGGATGCAAATCTACTAATTGTATTACAACACTGTTCAAGCCTTTTCATTAGCATAGTCTGAGAATAGGGAACATTGTAGATGCAATATCTCAGGCTAGGGAGTGAGAGAGATGTTGCAGTAACCTTTCTAGTGTGGTCAGTAAAAAATGGCCTGATTTTGTAAAGTTGCCCTAATCTGCAGTAGACGTGGTGGTCAGATATAACTTTATATCTATGATGATGACCAGTAAGGTAATATGGGTGACTTGTTCTGTTACGGTGTTGTTAGCTGAGACTATATTTAGAGCAGTGCTCATTTATGGAGGTTACTGGAGGTAAATGTGATTAGTTTAATTGCCTTGTGATTCGGGAGTAGATGGAAGTGTTCTAGAAAGACTCTAGGAGGAGTTCTGGGTGAATGACTAGAGTTAGGATAGTGTTATGCTGACAGACAACAGTTGAGTCGTCAGCATATTGTAAGACTGTTGCATGCTTAGCTTTTTTGCTCATGTGATTTATGAATACATTAAATGGTAGCGGTCCTGGTATTAGCACCTGTGGTGCTTCTGTTTGCACTGCCTGGTGAGCAGAGCAATAATCCTGCCATTTGACAGATTGTATACAGATGCTGAGGTAACTAGAACACCATTCAGTAGCAGTACTGCTTAGTCCTAGAAAGTGGAGAAGAGGGTGAGATACTGTGTCAAATGCCTTTAGGAGGTCCAGGAATATGGAGCAGACAGTGTCACCTATAGCATTATTTTGGCTGACTGTATCTAGAAAGTGTGGTAGTAGAGTTTCAGTGTTGTAATGGGGGCTAGAACTGATGTGATGGGGAAAGTAAGTGTTCTTTTAGCAGAAAGCTTAGGGTTTGGTAATTAATACATCTTTATACTACTTTTAAGAGTGGAGGGAGTATTGAAATAGGCTGATAGCTTGAAAGTTCAGTGGTGCTACCTCCTTTAGGTACTGGTATAATGTAAGGGGTTTTCCATATTTTTGGAACAAAAAATTGTTGTAAGGATCTGTTAAGTGCTATAGAGACCAGGTAGGTTTATTCAATCAGCTCCTAATTTAAGATATTCTGCAGGAATGTTGCTTGCTGCTAATGCAATGAGTTTCAGTTTGTTCATGTATTCTGTTATTGTAGTAATTGGAACAGGTTGAAATAAATTATTTGTCCAATTAGTACTACAGTTTGAGGTGAGATATGCCTTCTGTTGGTAGATGTAAGAAGTAGTAGCTATAAAGTGTTCATTGAAGCTGCAGGCAATGTCATCATTAATTTTAGTGGGAAGAAGGTTGGGGTGACGTAGTACTCAACTTTTGAAGATTGTTTATAGCAGACAAGAGGAGTTTGGGATTATTAGAGTATATTGTCTGTGCTGTTGTGTAATAGTTCTTCTTGTCTAAAAGAACATTTTTGGTAAAATGTATGTTTCCTGACAGACCTTAATTATCAACAGCTGAGAGAACTACATAATACTGCCTCCACTTATCAACCTGAATCATCAAGTGCATAGGTCATGGATGTGTGCATCTCTATAACTGCCACATATCCACTGTGACATGACTGACATAAGGGTCTCTGTCACTGTGGAGGCATGCTGTGCCTTCCCCATACACTGCAAGGCAGCTGATATGAGGATCTATTTCCCTGTGAAGGCATGCTATGCCTTCCCAATGCACTGCAAGGCAGCAGACATAAGATCTATGTCACAGTGTTGGCCTGCTCTGCCTTCCTCACACACAGTGAGGCAGTTGACATGAGGATCTATGTCACTGTGGTGGAGTGCTATGCCTTATCCATACACCACAATGTGGTTGATATGAGGATCTGTGTCACTATAGAGGCATGCTATGCCTTACCCATACACCACAATGTGGGTGATATAGAGAATCTGTGTCACTACGGAGGCATGCTATGCCTTACCCATACACCGCAATGTGGTAGATATGAGGATCTGTGTCACTATTGAGTAATGCTATGCCTTACCTATGCACTGCATGGCAGCTGATATGAGGATATTTGTCTCTGTGAAGGCATGCTATGCCTTCCCAATATACCGCGAGGCAGCTGATATGAAGATCTATGTCACTGTGGAGGCATGCTGTGCCCTCTCCATGCACGTTACCATCAGTGGCTTTTGCAGCAAGAGCTTAGTTTCGACCAATGCACTGGTTACTACAGAAGCTCACAAATAAAAGTGTTTCAGAAATTATCAGCTCTCCCACCTTGTCAGAAGGCTATGTTCTGTCTAATGTGAGGACATGATGACTGTATTTCCCTGAGCTGTGCGCACATACTGGCATATGTGGAATGTATAGTCTGTGTGTGTATGGGTCTATTTCACAAACCCAAAATCCCACTTACCCGACTTTCATATAACTTAAGATGACAAACCCGACAAGTCAGAAGTCCGACCGCCTGGAACACCAACATTCCACTCCAGGTAAGTAACCGCTTGGCCAACCTGAAAAATGGATTAAAACCGAGCAAACTAAACTGACCCCTGCGGGGGGGCTTCACCCCCACACCCTCCCTACCTAAAATATACCAACTCTGAGATTGCATCACTAAGGGGGTAAGGTGCAAAGTTCACCATGGTGGGCAAGCGATTATTTACCAGGAGTGAAATGCTGGTGTTCCGGGGCATCTGTATTATGGATTTTTGGCTTTGTCATGTGTGGGTGTGTGTATAAAAATGTATGTAGTATGCATTATATGTGGGAGGCAGTACTGTATTTAAATACATGTCTGAGTGTGAGTGTGTGTGTTTGTGTGTGTGTGTGTGCGTGTGTGTGTGCGCGTGTGTGTGTGTGTGTGTGTGTGTGTGTGTGTGTGTGTGTGTGTGTGTGTGTGTGTGTGTGTGCGCGCACATTTAAACACAGTTAAGTACTTCTGGTTTCCTTTTCTTAATGTTTTAATGCAAAACCACATAGTATACATATGATAAAGTAAATTCTGTTGTATAATATGGTTTCCATCTATGGTCACATTTCCTTTGTGGATTACAAAAGGCTCATGCACTCTAACAATGTAAGAATTGACTCAAAACCAGTGGGAATCTCTTACCATGGATCTGTGTGCACCAGATATGCATCCCCCTAAGGATGTCACAAAAAAAAGCATAAAAGATCTTTTTATCAACATTATTAGTACACCTAGTTGATAGAGTTGACACTTGTCTCTCTTTCTGCAGTTCTGTCCTGTGAATGTAGGGGGAGGGGGCTTGAAAATGGTAAATGTGTTGGTATTCTTTTAGTTTCTCTAAATGTCTCAGAAATCTTTGATACTACATTTAAATTACCTTAAGATATAAACGATTATAAATAACCAGAATTTAAAGCTTAGCATTTCAATATTATGTTGCTGCTTATGTAAATTTGTCAGAAGAGGTGACAATCGCCTTTAAACCCCTGACTGATCTAATTGCTTTGTTTTGCTATAAAAGGGGAGTGTCAAGTTCTCCTCCTCTCTGCAATAAAAACAGTGGTAAATAATTCCACAGCTTGTTGTGTTTTTTATATATGGTGCTGTGTTCCTGACATTAGCAGGATTAATTGCCCATCTAAGACTGGCAGCAGTACCTGACAGAGTAAACTACAGATTTAACTGTGTCTATGATATATCATGCAGGTGGAGCTGAATTCCTCTGCAAAGTAAATGAGATGTTGAGCTTAAAAAAAAACAAGTAGGTGGGCTTTCCCTTCCTTTGACTGCAATGCAAGGAAATAAAAGTACAAGCAGGTTTCCGGTACCTAATACACTGCCAGAACCATATTGTAGGGAGAAAAGAAACCTAAAGACTGAGTTAACCTTTAGGAGATGACAGAGTTTTCCTTTAATAGCCCTATATAGCTAGACTAAATGAGTACTAATAGACCCCCCCCTTTTAATCAAGCTAAACATTATGCAACTAAACCTAAATCAGCCACTTTCTTATAACAATCTGTAATACTCTGATGAGATTTGGATATAGTCTTATAACATATATATATATATATATATATAACTCTGGATGCAAACAGTTTTGTAGTGGCTTGGTCAATCTCCATGGAGTTATATCTAATTTAAAACTAGATGAAACATTTTCTCCATGTAGAAAATGATGATGATGATGATAATCTAGAGTGACTTGGTAGCTGGAGGGGCCCTAGCAGAATCTACCGTAATGGCAGATCTAGTTTATGGGATGAAAAAAAAGGGAGGCTTATGAGAAAACAAGTTTCTTGTCTCATTAAATATATCATTCTTTCTAAGTGTTGCACATCTTCTGATTTTTTTTTTATATTTTATATTATGAAACAAATTGAGTTGAATCCCTTCTAAAATGCTACATTTTATCAAACCACACCGTTTTTATTTTGATCTCAACAGATTTTCAAGAGGATCCTTCCCCAATTCTTCCAGGAAAATTTACATTTTATTTATTTATGTTCTTTCTTTCTTTCTTTCTTTCTTTCTTTCTTTCTTTCTTTCTTTCTTTCTTTATTTATTTATTTTTGCCAAACTTTTCTTAGTGAAGAAATGTTTAGGTCATGATGCTTTAAAACATGCATTAATCCAATCTAGACTTATGGTTTATCTCACATACTGCTGTATGAAATTTTCAGTTTGGAGGAATAGCCAATGGATGACATTAAAGTAATATAAGGTTTAGAAAATGTCAACGTATTGATAGTTGCACCCTCCTAATTACAGAACAAGCAGATTTGTTGTCTACAGAGAACCTGAGTATGCCTCTTACTCCAGCACCTCACGAATGCCACTTTTCTTCAATGACAAATCATTTTTAACTAGGTCTATCTGTCACAGCTGCAGGAGGTCACTGGTTCCATTTGGATCTTACCTGAGCCAAATTCCGCATTCCCTACAGCTCTTGTTGCATTCGCAAAGCCCATCATACGGCAGACCACAAGGGCATCTTCCAGGCCCCAGTTATCATCACAGACTGTTCCCCACTGGCCATCATAGTAAATCTCCACACGACCATTGTTTGGCTTGTTGCCATTCACCAGCCTTATGTCTCCAGTTTGAAGAACTAAGAAAGATAAGTGAAACAACATATTAGAAAGTAAGTTACTAAAAGTTCAATACACTTGTGAGCTTTTAACGTCTACATTTTAATTGAATCTGTGCACAAAAACTGCAAGTCAATACCAATAAATGGAAAAATGTAAATTGTCAATATAAAGAACGTGCAAACATTCTACTCTTAGGGATGGAACCAGACCTATAATACACAGGGATAAAGCCCTGGTTATGGCCCAGACAATCTAAGTTTAATTAACAGCGTAGGCATCTGAGGAGCTAGTAAGGCAGGATGGGTGTGTCCATTTGGGGGGGGGGTGCATGCTCTCAGACACAAACCCTTATTATACAATTCCTCCTCTAAAACGTGCACGCTGATTGGCCAGCCCAACCAGCATGCCCGTTGTAAATCCCTCAATACTAACGGAAAAGGTCCGTCGCCGGACTTTTTCCGTTAGTATAACACTGTCTCGCTATGTTAAAATAGTTTAACATAGCGATACAGGTTTAAAAGCAACGATCTCCGTTGCTTTTTTAAAGTCTCGCATGTTAAACTCCTTTAACATAGCGACACAGTGTATAAAAAGCAATGGAGATCTTGCGATGTCCGTTGCTTTTTTAAACCTGTCAAGCTATATTAAATGGGTTTAACATAGCGAGACAGCTTTAAAATAAGTAATGGAGATCTCCGTTTTATTATAAAGCTGTCTCGCTATGTTAAACCCATTTAACATAGCAAAACAGTAAAAGCAACGGAGATCTTGCATTCTCCGTTGCTTTTGCCCACAACTCTGATGTACTGCGAGGCATGCGCAGTACATCAGAACTGCTGAATACCAGACAGCTGCGGAAGGGCAGCAAAGAGGCATTATACAATGCCATTATTTAAGAAAAGTAATTATTTCTTTTCTTAAATAATGTCATTATAATAGCAATAACTCCACTTCTGGGTGTGGGTAATGCTGGATTTACCACGGTTGTCTTTGTTTGGTCGACCAAACCACGCCAACCGTGGGTAAATCCAGCATTACCTACACCCAGGCGTGGGTTATTGCTATATTATTCCTGCCTGAGGCCAGGGAGATACACATGACATGCCCACTGTAGGGAGTAGGGACTGATAGGGCTGTGTATCTTGGCACTCAGAGGAATGGTCAAAACTCCATAGTGCCCACTGCACAACACTCTCTGGGTTGGCATGAGAGTAGACAACAGTGGAGAATGTGTAAAGGGACAGTATCAGTATGATGCTGTCTGAAGAGTCTCAGTATCCTCCCTGGCTTTAGAAATACAATGCAGTTAGCAGGGGAGGGAAGGTATGGTAAGGTAGACCCAGTGACAAGGAGAGGACCTGGGAGCAGCCAATAGCATCCTGTAGAAAAAGAAAAAAAAAATGAAGACAAAAAACCTTTGTGGATTTGGGATATTAACACCTATGAGCAGGAAGTACAGTCTACCTATTAACACTACTAGAAGAGAATATTTGTTCAGTCATTTCACATAGTTGTATAACTTTCTGTTTCTCCAGTAGTATTTTATTATTTTATATAAGGGGTATCAAACAATAGATGCATAAAGTTACAAAAAGTTCAAGTACAGTATAGACATAGTTTGGGAGTCATTCTTAAGCATTATATACCCCCCAAAACATAAACTATATACCTATATACAAATGCATACATATAATGCTACTGCAAACGCTGAAGGAAAAAGCCAAGTAGTTCTAGTAAAAGCCTAGGTGCCTGAAACAATATGAGGGGACACACCAAATCCAAAATAATGAATTGTATCAACAAATTTTAATTAATTAAGCAATTGTTCAATCTACCTGAATGAGATTGAAAATCAGTTTCCAAAATGTCTGGTAGTAAACTTGTTTATTAGTGTCATTTATAAAGAGTTTTTGTGAGGATATGTATTTTATTGCTAAGTTCCTGAATCCATTCCAAGATAATTTGGTGTGATCCAACTAATTTTTGGTTATATAGAATTTAATTAGTAAACAGTGGGTAATAAGCACATGAAATTTCAGTTTGGGTAATCTAAGATCTGTAATATGTATGACTGCTAGTTCTCAAGATAGGGTTGACTTTTGATATCCCATTTTTTCTAATCTTACTTTGAGAGAGCACCAAAGTTTATATGTGTGGTTGCACGACCACAGGATGTGTAGGAGATCTGCTTGAGGAAAGGAGCAGCATGAACATGATGGGGAACCATTAGGGTTAAATTTATTTAAAATGCAAGGGGTAAAATAGGAGTTATTATTAATCATTAATTGTGTGTAGACTAGCTTTTTGAATGGAGAAAGCTTAATAATGGATTCTATTGCTCTAAGTTTTTGGTCCTCCCTAAAATCAATACTATGTTGATTCCAATAGTTAGAAAATAGTACTGCATTTTGAAATTTAGAGGCCACCACCAATTTATAGGTATTTGATATCATACTTTTTTTTCCTGGTTAGGATATTTATGAAATCTATTACCCTAGCTATATCAGTTTCAATGTTCGGTTCATCAACAACAATTGTTGTTATAAGTTCCCTGATTTGATGTAAGATAATAGTGCATTTCTGACCTAATTTTAGTTCATATCTTGTACTGATTTCTCTTTATATCTACGTATATCACATACAGTGTATTCTTTGATTAGTGGATAATCCGAGAGATTGATCATTTTGTTGTTTAGTCTGATGTTGGGGTTCATGTGAATTGGTTGAAGAAAGGGAAGGGCCCTATACAGCTCCATATATTTTATTAAACTTTGAAAAATCTTTACTCTTTGCTTTAGAATACTACTCATAGGAAAGCTATTTAAGCTTATAGTTGTTAAGAAGGGGAGGGCTTTGGGATTAAAATCATTGCTACTTACATGGCTATGCCAAATCTTAACCCATAAAGGGTACCATGTATTTTCCTTTAGGCCAAAATTTGAAATTAAAATAACTCTGTTTGCACAGATAATTCAGTAGTACAGTTGAAAGACTGGCAGGCTTAATCCTCCTTTTTGTTCCAGATAGCTTAATTTTTGATAACTTATTCTAACCTCATTTGGAAACCAAATGCATTTGGCCAGCTCTTTATTGTTTTTTTGGAAGAAATCATTAGGGATGGCCAAATTTGAGGCATTAAACTGATACAATAATTTAGGTAAAACATTCATCCTGACAATTGCTGCTTTAGATAACAAGGACAGATTCAGCTGCTGCCACCTGTGAAGATCCTGTAGAATACCAGCCCATATTTTCATAAGGTTGTTCTGATACATGGATGAGTAAGTATGCTCAAATTGTATCCCTAAGTACCTGAAAGAGTATTCTATTTTGAAAGGAGATTCCGAGAATAGATATTCTTTATGGTGTAATGGATTAATAGGAAAAACAAGTGACTTCTTTTGGTTAACTTTATAGTTTGAGACATTCGAAAATCTGTCAGTTGTATTAATTAGTCTCTTACTATCTGAAATGCGGCATTCAAAGTATATGTTTAAATCATCTGCATAAGCAGATAGACTTACTTTGACATTCATAGTTTTAGGGATGGAATAAAATGTGGCTTGGGAAATATAAAGTAGCAGTGGCTCAAGGTATAGATTAAAAAGGTGGGGAGAAAGGGGGCAACCCAGTTTAGATAAGATCTTATTGATGTAGAGGTAAGTATATGATTTATTATACAGGGTTTCAGTAATGTTAATGAATTGTTTGGGAATGTTGAATTGAGCCATAGCCGCAAATAATAAATTCCACCTTACTCTGCCAAGTGCTTTACAAGCATCAATTACTAATCCATACCTTGGGCTCTTATCATTCTTAGTGACATGTAACATAGTATCTAATGTTAGAGTATTGTCTCAGGTCTGTCTGTTTGACATAAATCCAGTTTGTTCATGGGTAATTATATACGGCGTAACTTTTTTCAGTCTCTCAGCTCAGATTGAAGACAAGATTTTAATGTCCACATTAATTAGGGATATTGGCCTATAATTATGTGAGCTGGATCTGTCTCGACTATTTTTAGGTATAAAAATTACTTTGGAATTATTTAAATGACGAATTGGATATACCGTTTACTTTAATGTAGCTATAAACTTTCAACAGAATAGATGACAGAGTCTGGTTAAATGTTTTATAAAATTCTATAGTATATCCATCCAGACCTGGTGCCTTACCTATTTTTAATCTCCATACAACATCAATTATTTCTTGTTGATTGAGAGGAACATTCAGGAGCTCTATGTGATTCTTTTTTAAATTTATGGAATGCAATATTATTAAGAAAACCTATAATTTCTTCTAAAGAAGGTTGTTGGTTATTTAGGTCATATAATTCTGAATAAATCTGATGGAATAGATCTAATATTTGGGTATCTGTTTTATAGAGCTTATCTTGGTAATGAAGTAATGAAATCCTGGCTGTGTATTGTCTATTTTCAATAATTCTAGCCAAAACTTTAGATGGGAATTGCACCCATTCTGAATATTTAGCTATGCATCTCAGCTCATACAGGCAGTAATTGTGATGGTGTAGTTCATGTAGTTGCCTTTGGGTATTATTTATTAGGCTTTCAATATCAGAGTTTGGTTTAAGTTGAAATTCCTTTTCTAATTCTATCAAATTTGCCACTAATTTATTTTATTTTTTCCTTTACTAATCTTTTAAAATATGTTGCTTTCTGAATAAGGACCACCCTCATCTGTGCTTTGCAGGCTGCCCATTGGACATCGTATGGGATATTAGTGCTCTCCATCTTCATATACAATTGTAGTAAGATGTCTGATATCTCTCGGACTACCTCTGATTTAAGTAGTAATTTATTATTTAAGGACCAATTACAATTTCTGATCTTTTTTGCTAGTTTATCAGCAAAACTTAATTTCAAGGTAATTCATGAGTGATCTGAAAAGTGCCTTGGTTCCGCAAAATATTTAATATCCCCCTCTGCCAAAGTCTTGGAAATAAGGAAGAAATCTATCCTTGACCAGGTATTATGACATTTAGAGTAATATGTGTATAGACCTTTCTTCTCCTGTCCTTCCCCAAATGAGATAGGGTCTATTAAACATAAATCAGCCATAAGTTCACCTAGGGCAGTTGACGCTTGCAAGTTTTTTGAGAGGGAATTACTGGTACGCTCTATCCCTGGGTCAATAACCACATTCCAATCTCCACCTAATATGTATTCATAATCAGGGAATTTACTTAGGATATTGTGAATTTCTAAAATGAAATCTTGCTGTTTCTGACAAGGACCATAGACATTAAGAAAAAGGGTTGGTTTACTATTGGATGGGTTTAGAGCTATGAAATAACCCTTCCATCCGAGTGGTAGTCTGTGATTGCTTGCTGAAAAGATTTTTTAATAATAATAGCTACACCTTTTGATTTGGAATTATTCCCAGCTGTAATTATTGATTTAATCCATTTTTTATTTAAGACCACTTTCCAATCCTCTCTAAGCATGTGCGTTTCTCGTAAAAAACATATATGTGCCTCTGATTTAAAAATTAGGTGCATCAACAGATTTTTCTTATTTTTATCTTGCAACCCCCTCACATTCCATGAATCTATAATCAACATTCCTAGGACTATTAATGATTTGTGATATTTGTACTCTACCAGGCTCCAGAAGATTTTAATAAATGCAAGGTAGATAAAGACTAAAAAAGGGAAACACAAAAAGACATATTCTCAGCAGTAGCATCAAACTCTTTCAAAACTGATCCTTGCCTACCCACCCGCCCCACTTGTTTGAAAGAGCATGAAGAGATTAGGTTACAAACGCAAACATTAATAAGTGTTGTTTAGCTTGAGAAATTATGTAACTTATAGAACATTCCAAATACTTCTTCTAACAACGTGACAATTCCGAAACATATATACAATGGCAAAACAATTCCTAGAATCATCATCCCTTACCTTTCTTACAAGGAATCCATTTTTCTCCTAATTGAAAATATATATATAGCCACGATAAAATTTACTGAACATACAGTACAGTTAACCCCTGTAGTGACAGCACTATAAGTACGGTGTTTCAGAATCAAGTATGATGCTAGACATATATTGGTTAAGATGAGTAGTATGGGGATACTATTTTACATGCAAAGCCTGATAAACATTATACACAGAGCTACTAAATATATATGTAATCAAGGATGGTTTAGAGACTTGATAAGAACAATATAATAAGTCATAACATACTATAACATATAATAACATCACCATTTAGCCTTAAGGGGTCTGTGTATAATTTCCAGCCCCAACAAAATGTAGTAGTAGTTTAATCACAGCTGATAGAAAAATTAACAGTCGCATACTCTGCTATATAATCAGGAACTCAAAAAATTTAAACAGATTGTTATTACATGGAGGTTGTATAGCATGTCCTCTCTATCAGACACTGTGCATTCTGCATTTTAGTTTACTTAAAGCATCGTTTTCTATAAAGTAGATCAGAACATATGTGACAATACTTCCCTGTATTGGCCACATTCACGCAAAGCTTTTCTTATAGCCAAATACTGTTAACAACCATAACTGTAGGAAGCATTTTTCACATTAAATAGTCCCAGACTGAATCAAACATATCACAGTTATTTCTCTATTAAACTCTATATTTAGCTTAAACATGAAAGCTGAAAGTTATCCTTAGAGTTCAAAAGAAACTTTAGTCATGGCTAGCGTATCATAAACGTTGTCGATCAGCTATAATAGGTTTCTTTTTTAAAACCACGCAAAGAGACAGGCAGTAATTGCTTTGTATATTCTTGTTTGAAGATATTTACCTGCAGAGGCAAAGTGCTTACTTGTAGTCACATCAAATGATTCATTTGCAGAACCTGGAACTCTCGGCAGCCCTGTTTGTGTGTCTTACTCTTTGGGGGAAGGTTAAGGTGCTAATACAAGATGTAGTAACTTAAATTTGCACCTACCTCCCAACAAGAGCTAACAGATACGTTCCTTAAGGGCTACTTCCTGTCTACAGAGCACTTCCAGTTACATTTTATTTAAACTTATAATTTTATAACATAGCTAGTTTTCTCAGCAAGCCATAGCTACCACAACAGGCAGACTCATCCAGAAAGACAAATGAACAAGAGACCAACGCTTGTAAACCTGCCTACAACGAAATTTATGAGACTGGGGCTTTACTGAAGCATTTCACAAAGACAGCTTTGGCTTCTACAGGTGAGTCTACAGCAAATTTGGTATCGCTGTGTATGAAGATCAGCATATTTGGATATTGCATTTGAAACTTGATTTTACGTTTTATAAGCTCCACGCAGTAAGTAGAGAGCTTTTGACACTTTTCCTTTATGGCTAATGGGAGGTCTTGTGATAGGGTTATTTTGTGTCCTTTCCATACAATCTGATTTTGCTTTTTAGCTGCCAACAGCACTCTTTGGATGTCTTGGAAGTTGAGCAATCTGACATAAATCTGTCTAGGGGTATCAGCTTTCTGTCTAGTATGTAAAGCCCTATGAGCTCTCTCGATAACAATTACACTAGCGTTCGCTTCAGTTTGGAGAATAAACCCGAACAATTGCACGGTTATCTCAGTTAACTGATTATGATTGTAGGATTCTGGTATACCTCTTACTAGTATATTATTGCGCTTGGATGTCAAGTAAAGCAGAACTTTTGGTGCTCAACTCATCTTTCAGCAAAGTTATCTGGAGTTCGTTGGCTTTGGTATTCTCCTCTATGCTATCCATGCACAACATAATCTGATTTATTTTGTTACCAAAGCTAGAAAGCTGTTTGAAAAACCCTTGTACTGCCATCTGGAGTGGTAATAGAGCTTTTTTAAGTTCTTCCATGTGAACGCTCGATTCTGACTTCTGTTTACCATTGGATTTGCTTAGTTCGAGCTGTTTATTTGTTTTATGTTTCTTGGGTATAGTCTCCTTTTCTGGAGAGACTATTTCAGATAGTTTGGTCTTGCTAGTTGTGTCTCCATATTTTCAGATTCCTTCAACATTTCCTTTCAGCAGTGAAAATCCGATTCAGATTTAAGCTAGTATTATGCTTGCTTTAGGCCATGAGTTTACACGTGGTGAGTGGTCTCCTGCTTATCCTAAGTCTTAAAATAGCAGATATTTTCCGAATTTTATGCCTGAAGCACTTCATTTAAGTCAGATACAATCTCAGGTTGCATGTGTTTGTCAAAGATTTTTAGGTGTAGTTGAGTGGCTACTTTTCCGATTCTATTATTTTTGGTAGGAGCCTCATGGAGAGGGTGTTCATAGGATGTCCACCATCTTGGAATTCTGACATAGTTGCATAACTTTATCTTTGATATTATTTAGTATTTTCTGTGTTACCTCATTAGAATACGTATTGTGAAAATAATAAGCTTGGAATGGCTGGCACTATTTTTATTGTGAAATAATAATCACCTCTGTACTGCTAATTTTCCACTGCTCAAGCCTATATACCTCCATCAGTTAATTAGCATACAACTCACACTCTACTCATGCAGTCTGATTATCTGTATTAATGGAATGTTTAATACAAATAGATACTGTGTATGTAAATATTCTGTACTCTTGTGCCCATACTTTTCCTACCATTGCGATTGTATATATGTGATGTGTGCCAATGCATTTATGTTCCATTTAATCTAGATAACCTATTACCAATGCAAACATGTCCTGTAAATATGTACTTTTGTGCCCATAATACTCTAATGATTGTTATGGTGGCTGTACATACTCTGTACTGTGTGTTCTTTCATGAATGTACTGTATAAATTATGTGGAACTTTTCTCCCCTGGCCTCCACTGAAAATGGGCTCACTTAGGCCCAGTGGACCATCCCGGTAAACAAATGCAATAAATAAATAAATAATCAATTTGTGGTTTATTAGAATGCAGTGAATATACTGAAAATCGTTCCATTTCTTGTTGATACAAATGTGCAAATAACATTTCCTGGTTAGTTTTGGTTATTATAAAAATAAATACATTAAATTCTTGCAAAGGAGGGAGAAATTAAGGCAATGTATATTGTTTATGCCTGTCTACTACTGGATTTAGATTTGCTCATGGGAGTGAAAACTAAGTGAGAAAATAACAGTATCTGTGAACATATGGTAGCTATCTCACAAACCTTTTTTTTCTCTTGGTATTACAACAGTGGCCTAACTGAAAAAAAAATCTCTTGCTAAGTAACCACTGGTGTGATATGACTAAAGGGAATGGTAGCGCAAGAGCAACGCTTCTTGTTTATAGGCACTCCTGTTACTTTTCATCTATTTCCCAGCTTTCATATAACATTTAGCATCATTCCAATAGCATTTCTTCCTCCCATACTGCTTTGCTGTATATCTATTCCTACTCCGGCCCCCAACAGTGACAGTAAGTTATTCATGAGCAAAACTCTCTCCCCCATTCATCCCCTGAAATCTTTCCTCACATAATAGAATGAGATTAGTATTTATCTCTCATCTACTTCTCCATAATATCCCTCAGCTCCTCCATCTCTGTATACTGTTTACACCTTTTACTCTCATCCTCTTTCTACATCCATACACAATTAAATAAGTACTTTATGTTTTACTATCCTTCCTTACCCTTTCCTGTTCTACACTGTTAATAGACCCCACCGCAGAAATTCTTCTTCCTTCAAATCACTATTCCCAAACCCATACTCTTAAACACCTACACACATGAAAATAAGCTATGAGCCTACAAACTAAACATAATCCATTATTCTATATTTCAACTTCTTCTTTTCCCAAATAAACCCTCCCAACTTCCTATCTTAGCTACCTTCTCATCCTCTAACCTTTCAAACTTCTATGCTTCTCACATTTCAGAAAAATATTTCTTCTCCAGTTCTTCATATTAGTACCTCTTCATCTACTTGCACATTTAACATCCTACCAACATCCATTACTCTCACAATTCCAAATAAACTCTTAGGAGTTTGAAAGGTCTGAATGGCGCAGTGGGGCAGCAGTAGCATTGTTGCCTCCCAGCAAGAGGATGTCCGGTTCGATTCTCGGCTGGGGTTCCTTCTGTGCGGAATCTGCATGTCCTCCCTGTGTTCATGTGGGTTTCCTCTGGGTGCTCTGGTTTCCTCCCACAATACAAAGACATGCATCTGGAGTGTTTCTCCCCGGGCATCCACTGAAAATAGGCTTTGTTCCAAGTCAGACTTTCCCGGTAAACAAATGTTAAATAAATAAAATAAATAAATATAGTGTCCTCAAAGCAATATACTTCTGAACCTCATCTCTCAGTCATATTCCATCTATATCAGAACTCATATAGCCTTCTGTTCAAGTACAATTATCCAAAATAGCAGCCACTATCTCACAAATTGGGTATTAACCATAAAAATCAGTCAAAAATGCCTCTATCCATACCATCATACTTCCATAACCATAAAACATAATGGTGACATCCACCCAAACCCAGGCCCAACTCAGCTTATTCAGGAAACAGATAGCTTATCCCCATCTGTTCTTTTATTGTTGCCACCTTTCATATATACCATACCAATTTATGAAGTACTTATAATGAGCTCCCTGTTGTGCATGCATTCATAGCACACCTCACTGCAGAAATTGCCCTGCTAGGTTATAACATTATTAAATTAGGCACAGCCAACAAAAATGCTGGTGGTGTCACTATTTTATACAAAATTACTCTTTCCCCCACACCCTGCCAACTTACTCTAACCACTAACCATGCTAAAACTAAACATTCACAAGACAATCGCAATAATGAGTATATACATACCACAAGGTAACAGTGCTAAAATACTGGAAGATATTCTCGGCTGTGTCTCCCCAATAATCCGTCTTGAAACCATAATAATGCATGACGTTAATTCAGTCTGGCAAACTGTGAAATCTGAACATCCCGCCAATACTATATATCTGTACAAGTTCACCAACTTATAACCACCACAACTACCTATAAGCAAGCCACAATGAGTCAACCCTGGACTAGATTCTAACAATCAGTCCAAATAAAATGCCATCCCATGGAACTCTGTCAGTCAGCCTAAGTGATCACTTACCAATCTACATCATAAGGTACTAAAATAGCAGCTACAAAGCACATCATTACAACTTGCCATGAAATCTTTCGTCTGTTCTTGAAGTCACTTTTATTAGTACAGCACATCTCCTTAACTGGGAGTCACTAAAGATTCTCCTCATAGAGGATACTGTTTCTGAGTTCAACAAAATCTTTATAAGTGCTCTAAACACACTAGTTCTTCTCAGAATAAAATGAGACAAAGCCAATCCTACCCCATGGCTATTATTAGCAACTAAACAAAGCATGAAACAAACAGATAAAGCATGGAAGGTCTGGACAAAAATAAAACATCTCCTATTTTACTAACCTATAGACAACTAAGAAACCTAACAAAGCAACTTATAACTAAAGGTAAGAAAATATCCTACTCACATAGTCAAGGCATACACATTAATAATCCAAAAGCATTCTTGGCTTCAGTGAATAAACTGTTAAACCCAGGATAAGCTGCACAGCCAAAATAAACACATAGAAACAACATTTTAACCATAGCCAACCAATTCAATACCTATACATACAATACAGTCATTAACCAGTCATTCCACTAATCAAGTTCTTGAGGACTGAACTCAATAAAATAACCTTCTAAAGCATTTTTCTTTCCAGGCAGTTCCTACAGATATCATCAGAAATACTTAAAAAATAAAGTATATTACAACTGCCCCTGACAGTCTACCTGGTGAATATCTTAAAACAACAGCTGAGGCTATAGCATGTCCAGCGTCAGTTCTGATAAATAAATTCATATCTGAAAATGAAGTTTCCTTGATATTGAAAAAAATAATTTATTATTCCACTGTACAAGGGCGGAATCAATACAGATTTATTAAACTGTAGACTAATGGCCATTTAATCTCCGCTATCAAAAATATTAGAAAAATGTACTAATATGCAACTTCTCAACTATCTAAAAGATAAACAACTTCTGTCTTCAACCCAACACGGCTTCCATCCTCATTACAGCACAGCTACTGTTATTGCTGTATTTTTTTGTTGATGCTGTTAACATCACAGAGGGGGTAGAAGCCCAGTCATCACTATCTTCCTACTTTTATTTTTTTTACTTAATCCTTTGCTGACTGTGTTACTTCCACAAGGCTATTAGCCTATTTTCAGTGGAGACCCAAGGTGGTATTTATACTATTAGGAGAAATTTGGCCAGGGCATGGGGGATCTTCCCCTACTTGTCAATCTGTACTTGCAACCAGTCTGGCATAAGTACATGCATGTGTCTCATTTCTGGTGCAGTAGCAGCTGGGAGGATGGAGCATGAGATAGAGACAATGGCTGTTATAGTGGAGGCAAATGCCCTGTTGTTTAAGTGGAAAGTGGTTTGGAAAACCCAGAAATTGCCCAGAGACGATTTATTCCATCCAATGGATGGTGTAGATAAAATGTATTGTATTATCATAACCCTCCAGTTGGAAGGATTGCAGGATGATACAATTAGCAAAATGATAGTTCAAAGTGAGCCTGAAACAATTCCTCATGAGGAGACATAAAGGACAAATTTCTATCACATGTATTTATGATTCTGATAATGTATGAAAAACATTTGTTGGAAGCAATTGTTTCATTCATTTGAGGCTGAAGATTAAATCCAGTTAAAAGGGGAATATTATATATGAATTGAAAGGAAAGAAGATTAGGTTTGTTGAATCCAGTGGTTTATTCAGCGTCTATGAATTTATATAAATTATCGCAATGGACACATGATAAAAATGAGAAATTAGTTTCAAAAGTATTCAAATATAAGTATGAAGAATTCTAGAAAATAATAAGAAGTAATACATGAATAAGAAAGAGCTTCAACAGAAAAATAGAGAATTATCAACAAAAGAGAAATGTGGAAAATAAAGATTGATGAAACAGAAGACAATTGAAATATATGGTACAAAACTATATTGAGATAATACTATTTTTTTAATCCATGGGATACTCTACCACAGGAAAAGATTAAAGCAATTAAAGAAAGAAATGAATGGTATAGTAAAAAAGTAGAATGCCAACATTTCTTATAGAGATTAGGAATAAAAGCATTACCAGTAAAAGGTGCTATACCATATAAAAAGAAAGGCAAAGGAATATGCTTATATTGTGATGAAGAAGAAACCACTGAACATGTTTTCTTGAAATGTAAGAGAGTAAAGAAATTGTGAGATAAATTATGTCATGAGAATGTTTTTGAATGTTTTAAAGGCAATAATGATACAAAAGCACAGATGATATAAAATACAGATATTATAAACACGTACGTAAAGAATTTAAAAGAATAATTGATAAAAAAACTGTTTTATGTAATACGGATAATTTGAAATGAGATAATGAATAAGATCACATTTAATGGAAAAGGGTTATTGTCAACAATATTGATAAAGATGAGATTGTGGTTATGGAAATAAGAGTTGGATCTGATTTGAATAAGAATGTATAAATGTGATAAAAATAAAAAAAATGTATATACATATAGAAATGTGTAGACATTTATCCAGTCCAATAAATATCTGCAGATAAATATATAAATATTGTAAATAAGTTATGTATGTAAGCTGTCATGTAAAAATTGTAAACAAAGGGACCCCTACTCTTTTTGATATGAGTTGTGGGGCCTTTTACATCCACCTGAGCTATCACCAACTGAAGCAAATGAGGTCTCTGTATAACATCTGATGGATGACACACTCAGGAGTGCAGCACCCCCTTATGCTGCACTGCAATGTCAGTAATCGATCTATCTGGTGTGGGAATAGAACTCACAGCCTTCAGGTCTATATCACTTTGTCAAATGGCAGAATGTCAAATTGCCATTCATTGAACCCTAATTATTGAAGTCACTAATCACCAAACTGAATTTTCAAGATAACTTTTCCTAGGGTAAACCAATGATAGGCCACCCTAGTGACTATAAAGAAAATAATAAAATTTAAAATCCTACCCAGGTGGAGGGCTTTGCCCCCCACAGCCCCCTTAACTAAATATACCAACTCTGTGATCCCACCACAGTGGGGAAAAGGGCAAATTCCAGGAAGTGGCTAACTGGTGGTTTGCTCTAGGAAATGTTTAGCTGAAAATTCCATTCAGTGATTAGCAGCTTTGATAATTAGAGGTTTGATGAATGGCAGTTCAATAATTTGGCATTCGACAAGGTGATATAGACCCCAGCCTTCTGTATCAAAGGCAAGTGTGCCACCTGTTGCACCACTGACACTTTATGAATAGCTTTTGATATTGACTCCCACCAAAAACTCATGCATAAACTGTCATCCTTAGGGCTCATCAACTGTTCATTGTAATGATTACATAATTACTTTGCAAACAGAGAAAAAGCAATGAAATGAGAAAAAGGGTTTCTCTACCTTCTTTACAGTATGTATTGGTGCCCTACAGGGATCTATATAAGGCCCATATATTTTAAAAACTTCTACACTGCTACAAAAAAATGCTACCTTATTTCAATAAGCTGATGACTCAACATTAATCTGCTCTGCCAAATCTCTCTCTAAACTCCAACACCTTGCACAAATAAATTACTACTCTTTAACCCATTCTTTATTGTTTATGCCAACAACACCATGACAAAACAGGTAAACCACCCAAAATTACTGGCTGTCATCATAGATGACCGGTTGAAATTCAATCACCATTTTTCACACAAGGTTAAAAAACACTCATCAAAAACTAAGTATATTATACAGAGGGATAACTCACCTCACTGACATAGCTAGAAGAAGTACAGCTAGTGCTTTCATATTGCCATGTCTCCTCTATGCTGCCCCAGTCTTCACTAAACTTCAAGTCTCACAAGTGTCCAAACTTAAACAATGCCATAATGAAATAAAATTCTCAGGAACACTACTAGCATCTCCAAGCTATGCAAATTGTTTTGTGACACTATCCCCCCACTTCTATACTTCTAATATAAACCTTATGATTGATATATATATATATATATATAATTGTCTTTGAACCTGCTTTACACCCCATCTCTTAATTATAACATTAGAATTTCTAAGCACTAATCACACAATCTATTATCTATGTGACAAACCCACTAATACACCTCTTCTAATGCTCAATATTACAACATCTGCTAATGTATAATTATCTATTACACTGTAATAGTTGTCTCATGTGAATGTAATCTAATTAGCAAATGTGTCTAATTGTTAACATATATTATTTTACCTGATCATATATATTACAGTGTGCCTGTTTAAACTTGTTTGCAGTATGTTGAAGCTTTTCTTCCTGAGCTTCTACAGAAAAGATTTTTTAACTAAACTCAGTTGGGCAAACCCAATAAACAAAAGCAAAATGAAACAAAAATAAAATTACATTCCTTTCTACCTCACTGTCTGTCAGCTATCATCCATTCCATAACCAATTGGCCAAATAATCCTATCCATCATAAAGTGAGCCACCATGGTGTTTTTCTATACACCAAGTTCCCATGGAAGCTGATGGGTTTGACTTGCAATAATGGCCTGCATGTCTTTATACTGCCCTCCATGTCTGACTCTAGCTGCAGTATGTGCTTCATGCAGTGTTGCCCTCATTATGGCCAAGTTGCTGTTTGTACACCAATGTAGTAATGATATTATTTTCAGGTTCTACAGTGTGCTAGTATAGCAGTGAGTCCAGCTGTCTCTTCTCATAATCACTGATGTAATATTCACCAAAAAGGAGACTAATTCACCTTGATAACTAAACATCTGGCAAATCAAGAAAGTTTAGACTCTTTCTTCACATGCCATTTGTCCAACCTTAATATGAGGAAACATGCCAGCATAAGAAGGACATACAGGCAAAGAAAAACTCAAAGCTTTCTTGCTCGATATCTGCATATGCAGGTTTTTGTCTGCATCATGTTTAGCCATCATATCAGTTGGTTTCAGCAGAAAGAACTCAAGAAGATACCCCTTGGGGACTCCATCTTTCTAAAAATCTTTTTGTGTTAAAGTTTCTTTTATGTCTGTCAGGAGAAAAGGGTAGTGGGGTGTGAGTATCAGATTCAATGCAATGACTACCACTTAAGCTATAAAAAGCAATCAAAAAAGACTTTGTCCACAAAATGAGTTCCTAATAAATAGTATAAATAAAAAAGTAGTAAAAGATAGCAAAAGAGTTTGTCAGGCATTCACCAAAAGACCACTAACAGTAACAGTAACAGAACAAAGGGACCTCAGTGGAGTCATTAGTCTCAAATTGAATGCAAAAGGTGGATATCCAGTTTTCATCTGGTACATGTCTCTAAGATTTTGTTTTCTTTAACTGACAAATGACTTCAAGCAATGGTAACAAAACCTCATTCCAATAAACATGCTGAAGTAACATATACAGAGCAACCATTTAGAAGGACTGTCTACAGACAGAGTTTGTAGGTACTAGTCTAGACACAACAGTCTGTTTCCATAGTTTCAGGCTTCACACATTAAACATTATTTTTTCTCTTTTTAACTTCATACATTCAGTTCATACCTCTCAGCTGTCCCTAATTTTCAGGGACGTCCCTGATTTTGACTCAAATTTTAACTCTGTCCCTCTGAATCCCTCCTAAAACTAGTGACTTTGAGCAGAAAGGTGGTGAATTACACAATGAATAATGACAATAATTAAGAGTTATACACTTCTTTTACTTCAGAAAAGGTGTATTAATTCATATGCTCTGATTCTCTCAATGTTTCAACTTAATAGCACTAATATTTTAAAAGTGTCCCTGATTGTCCCTGATTTTTTCTTGACTTTTCCCTGATTCTGTTCAAATTTGTCCCTGATTGGTTGAGAGGTCTGATTCAGTTTAGTATAGGTATCATTTTTTTTAATTTACTGAATCAGCTAAGCTAGGCCGGTATTCTCAGTATAATTCTCAGTACTGTATCTTGGTAGACCAAAGTTAGCCATACTTCTTTTCTTGTGGCATGGGCAGTTTCGTATTCCCTAGAAAATGCACTTCCTATGATAGTCAGTAAGGCCACAGCCAAGGGACACTGACTGCTATTCATACATACTAGGAATGGAGGCATAAAAAACTACCAGTTGCTTAGATAAAGACACATTATCTGACCACATGATCTGAAAACAGAGTGAATTTATAGTCAGAAGTTGGTCACTTAGAAGTACTCAGTAAAATATGACTCCAAGTATTTTTAGCTTGTTCCACGGGAAACAGCTCTGATATTCCTTCTGCTGTATAAAATGCTTTACAGGTGATAATATAAGAATGTTTATGAAAAACTGTCAGAAAGGGAAGGTAAGTTATTGGAGAAGGGCTGGAGCTACAAAAAAAGTATTCTCTATTTTTGATGTTCATAATTCTCAGCAATAAATTTTCAAAATTTAGTAAAATGTCCTTTTCAAGACCTCTTAATACTGCTTGAGTCTATGCATTTTATCATTCATATTTAACTAACTGATGAATGTAGTAGACACATTGTGTAGCATTTAGCTGAAATGCACTTTAAACCTCACATGGCAATAAAGGTTGCCCATATTCAAACTAGGGAAACAATTACCCAAGAAATTGTTGTCACCCTTTTAAGGCAATATATCTTTCTGTGGCTTAAAGATCCAATGTTTTTTTTTAATAGGAATTAGTAAAAGTAGCCAGTGTTTAAGAGATGGAGGGAAATAAGGTCAGAATGAAGACTTAATCTGATATGCTGGAATGTTGCTATGGATTGCTTTTTTTTCATAACTGTTTATATTGACTTATATAGGAACAAACACCCCTCACCATACTCATGCATGCTGGTAACCCTAGCCCCATCCCTGAAACTGCCCCCTTTTTAACTTTAATTCTACACATTAACTTCTGAAAAATGTGTCCCCTATCAATACCACTATTCAGATGTATTTGGGCTGAATTCATTGCTACGATTTAGGTTTAGTAATTAGAAAGCAAAAATTTGTTTTCCTTTTCTGATCACTTGTTTTTCTATTTTGTTTTCTGGAAAGTTTGTTTTTGAAGTGTCTTATCAATGTATTGTACTTGAATGCCTGTGTTCTGTGATTTAAGTTTTGTACTATCATATATATATATATATATATATATATATATATATATATATATATATATATATATATATATATATATATATATATATATAGATATGGATTCACTTCATAATCTCGAAATACTGAAATCTTGAATTTCAGTTTTTCAAGACCATGAAATCGAATCCACACAACACAGAAACAGCAAAACCACGAAGCCCGAAACCACAAAATTCAAAACACCTAAAACACAGCACACACCAGACCACACATATACCACAACACCCACATCACAACATAAACAAACAAAACAACACACATCCACAAACCTACAACACAAATAAGCCGGGGAGCAAGCCCCCCTACACTCTCCATGTGGGGGGCAAGCCCCCCACACCCCCCTACTTATATATACTAACTCCAAGATTGCACAAACAGTAAACAAAAGCAAACACACACACACATTCTACAATCCCTCACGCACACATATCACACAAATCAGCACACTCACATACACTCAAACTCCCACCTAAAACCCTTACAAAAAACTCACTTACCTGACATAACACCTAAATCCACACACGGCACTGCACACCATCCACACACAATCCCAGACATTACATAGTGTAAAGCCATAACCATGAATTCGAGATATTCGACATTTCAGTATTTCGAAATTATAAAGTGTTTCCATAGATATATATATATATCATACACACACACACACACACACACACACACACACACACACACACACACACACACACACACACATGCATACATTTTTACATCAGTATATACATATATATATATATATATATATATATATATATATATATATATATATATATATATATATATATATATATATATATATATATATATATATATATATATATATATATATGGGTCTACCTGACAACGTCGACAAGCCACAACACCGACAACCAGTTTACCGACACCACATAACCGACAGTCCACAAGATCGAAAAGCCACAACATCGACACCATTTTACCGACAGCACATCAAAACAAATCCCTGTCCAAAAGCACACACACAACACAACAACACCAAAATCCTTACAAACCCACACTAAACCTCACATACACAACTATCTACAACCTTAACCCAAACCCTAACCCTAAGGTCCGTCACTATCACACACTTACCTAACCCGCCTAACCCTAACTCACTTAACCCGCCCTAACCCAAAGACTATCACTACCCGACACTTACCTAACCCGCCCTAACCCTAACTCACTTAACCCCCCTAACCCAAAGACTATCACTACCGACACTTACCTAACCCGCCCTAACCCTAACTCACTTAACCGCCCCTAACCCAAAGACTATCACTACCGCACACTTACCTAACCCGGCGCTAACCCTAACTCACTTAACCGCTAACCCAAACACCGTCAATATCGCGACACTTACCTTACGCACCTAACGTCCGTCACTACCGCATACTTACACAGCCTTTTCCCATGTCGGTGTTCTCAGCGTCGGTGTTTTCATCCGTCGGTCTTCTCAATCGTCGATCTTCTGGCGTCGGTAAACTGGTTGTCGGTGTTGTGGCTTGTCGACGTTGTCAGGTAGACCCATATATATATATATATCTTCTTCTTTCAGCTTTTTCCTGGTTAGGGGTCGCCACAGCAGATCATCTGTCTGCTCATGATTGGCAGTGGAGTTTTACGGTGTTGAGTTGCCAGCCCAACCTTCCACAGAAGGCACACACACACACTCACACCTAGGGCCAATTTAGAGTGTCCAATTCACCTACTGCATGTCTTTGGGATGTGAGAGGAAACCAGAGCACCCGGAGGAAACCCACGTGACCACAGGGAGGACATGCAGACTCCGCACAGAAGGCACCCCAGCCGAGGATCGAACCAGAGAACATCTTGCTGTGAGGCGGCAACGCTAACCATAGATATATATATATATATATATATATATATATATATATATATATATATATATATCAAAGAGAGAGAAGGAACATTTGAATTACATTTTATTTATATTTAAACTAATGCAGCTCCAAACAATTAGTGTCATATGAGTTTCCTGAGTCAAAATTAAGTAAAAATCTTTCACTGGAGTTGGATGCTCTTATCAATTAACAACAAGAATGTCTTAGTATTATTACTTTGAGCTTGTTTCCACCAGACAAAACCACTTTAATTATGAAAAATCAGATGTGTTATTGTCAGTTTTAACCAGATCATACTTCTCATCTTAAACAGTTTATAATTAACAATTGTAATTGCTATTGATCTGTACGAGGATCAGAAACTGGACTCTTTATTCAGTTTGGTAAAAACTATGGTGCAAGAGGAATATCATGAAATATGAATTTTCTTAGAGGGTAAATATGTGTTACCTATTGTTAAAAGCATGTTAAATATTGTTAAAAGCATATCCACTATAGGCCGTCCCCACATGAAAAGGTGGATATCACCCTAAACGTGCCCCTGATGATCTGTGTTTGATTAGTGGCATGGGTTGTTGGAAGGACTTGGCGGGGGAGGAATGGTTTAAATCGCCAACATCTGCTCACCTATTCTGGTGGGGGGGAGCAGCTCAGCTTGCTGGATTGGTGAGACCTGCAGAAATGCAGGTCTGTTGCCCATAAACAATACAATGAGTGCACCTATTCCACTCAGTTGTGTTCCAGTTAGCCAAAAGCTTCTCATTTGGTGGGCCATGCATGTACTCATGTATGACAGCACTTGTGAAACATGAATTCTGCTGGTTGGGGAGGAGTTGGGATAGCCCACAGGAATGGCCTCCTCCCTAGCACCCAACACTTGCCTTCAGGAGGAACAGGGGAGCTGAATACACTCTTCAGTCAAGGAATAAATGGACTGGGGGGCTCTTGATCTGACCAGGGAACCCTGACTAAAGGTGAAGGAAGTGGAAGCCAGTGAACTGAAATGCTGGATTCTCAAAAAGTTCTTACATTTTTCATCTGGAATGCCATCAGGTTCAATATATTTAACCGTTGTTCTTGCATTTAATGTACAGCTGCTCTTTTGGCCTTGTGCTAAGTTATACTTATTTTTCAATCTACTCCTGAGCTAGGGATGTCCTCCTACTACTATTTACAAGCACTCAGAGTACTGTTAATGGAATATACCTCATTAACTCATTCACTCCAATGTAGTTCAGGAAGTTTGCAATCTAACTTCCAATGGGCGGAGCCTAAGCCTTTTGACAGAATCAAATTATGTCATCACATTTCAAACAAATATTCATATCTCTGAAATCATAGGGGTTCTGAAAGACGTATAAATGGCCAGTGGCAACTAGGCATTAAGCCTCAACTGCCAAACCAGTTTTTTGAATTCCATAAAACTGTCAATATCTCCAGCTGTGTCTGACCTCACCACCTTACCAATGACAAAAAATACAAAAAAAATGCAAATTTCTTAATGCCCTCTACAGACATTGATCACAATGCACTGATTTTAAGAATTTTTTTCAAAGGACTTTTTTTTGTCAAAGGAAAGCTCTTAGTTGTTAATTAAAGTCACAAAATCATCATAACTGTTTTTCCTTTGTTTTGTCCTTTATGGAGTGATTTAGTTCTTGATTTCTAAGCTACCTGTATCCATAAGGGACATGGGTGTCTGGCTCAATGTAAATTTCCTATTCCCCAACCACTGGTCTAGATTGCGCTTAAACTGGGTAATAGATAAACTCTGCTTCACATGAATGGGAAGCCTGTTCCACAGAAGGAGCTGTCTCTGGGACATGTATCTATCTCCCCAACATTTTCTGTTTAGGTCACAGACAAAATTCAGGTACCTAGACCTTGTATTTCTGGTAGTCTTTAACTTACAATTATGTAGGAGATTCATAAGCGTGGCATTTGCAGATGCCTTGTACGCCAGGCTTAAATCACTCCTCAGCAATCTATAGGAGACTGAGTAGGGGAAAAGGCTTTAAGGTGCTCTGCATAAGGCAGGTTTGTTATGCCTTGTATTATTTTTGTATAGTATTTTGCTAAATTTTCTATACAGTGTTTACTTTCTGAACTGTATTAGTTGTTATGGGTATACATTCCTGTAATTAATTTATTTCCTGCTCTCACTTTTATATTTTGACCTTAGCTGATGATCTTATTTTGGCATAGAAAATACATTTTAATTTATCCATACCATGCTATCAGTAGCAAAAATAACTCTAATGTTTATCTTCAGATTCTGTGAGTTCCTTTGGAAGTCAAGGCTCAAAATCCTACAGGGTTAGCAGGTATACCAGTTAATAGATGGAGATAAATAACCACTTAAGTTGACTTTTAAAGGACCAAGCTAAGTCAGTATACTGAGCACTCACCAATACAATTCAATGTGTGTGTGTGTGTGTGTGTGTGTGTGTGTGTGTGTGTGTGTGTGTGTGTGTGTGCATATATGTGTGCACATATGTGTGCGTGTGTGTTTGTGTGCACGCATGCGCGCTTGTGTGTGTGTGTGTGTGTGCGCGCATGTGTGTGTGTGTGTGTGTGTGTGTGTATCTATATATATATATATATATATATATATATATATATATATATATATATATATATATATATATATATATATATATATATATATATATAATATAGATATGACTATACGTGTAGGTGTGTATGAGATTTTACACAACTATGTATATAAAATACATGCTACCTTCACTCAGTTGAGTGTGTATTTGTTTGACAGATTGACGTTTATGCACAGTTGCTCAAGAGTACATTTAATTAGGTACTTGTGTGGGTGAGTTGTGTATTTATTGAAAGGAGGAAGATCAGTTGCAGATGGACAAAAAGTAAGTGTGATTCTAGGGTGTCAATGCCAAAGGTTTCAGCATTAGGGGTGGGAGTCTGTGCCTGTGTGTAGTGTAATGGCTAGGAAAGGGGATAGAGGTAATACTGTGCATGTGTGTGCATCCTGTGAAAAGCTAGTGTTACAGAAAGGGTTTTTGTAAGGTAAAGTTTAAAGTTGGGCTTAGGAGCAGGGTTAGTTTTAGGCTTAGTACATATTAGTAATGTGATGCATAAGACATGACATGTTCTGCTTCATTTCATATCTTGGTGTCAAACTTTCCTGTTATTTACTTGTATTCTGATTACTCATTTAACATTTATCACCTGTAATAAATATAATATCTTTTTTTTTTTACTTCATCATCAGCATTCTTGATGTATATTTGGACGCAAACTTACATCACTGCAATGTTGAATGGCTTGTGTTGGAGTTTGAGTGAGATAAGTTTTAGGTTGCAATTGAACATTGTTTCTCACACTCTAAACCGCAGACTTTATAGTGCACTAACTGCATATACTTGAACCCAATATTGTTATTCTCTGAATAGTTCATGTCTGCTTTCATGACATATCACTTCACAATGATCTGGACGTTAATGCAACTTTCTATTTTCTGTTAACCAAAGTATCTATCTCAGAAAGATTGCTTGTTTAGACAGACTAGACTAGCAAATTGCAAACTATAACTCTTGTTTTCTTTCACTGGATTTAACTAATCTCCTTAGACGTCTCTTGTGCGGTGATTCATTTTCTCACTATGTGTCAGAAAGGTCTTTCAAGCTGTTACCTTCTTTGGTAAATGAGCACTAATTCTAATGTAACATGCAAACTATTTGATTTTTACAGAGTTCTCATGTAGGCTTGAGATCAAGACGCAGTAGAACTATTAGCGGAAGATAATCTTAAACCGATACTTGAGGATGTGAAGAGCATAGTCTAAAATGGAGAATACTGAGGCCACCTTTTCTAAGTAAGATTCAGGTAATTAAGATGTACAGTTTGTATAAAGTACTAATTATACAATGACACGTCCCACAGACTGCCTTTTACTCCTAAATCAAGAAGACGCAGGGCTGCTCATCTGAGTTTTTATGGGATGGCCACATGCCATGAATAAGCCATAAAAATTATATATACATGAGAAAAAAGTGGGGTTTGTGGTCCCTTTTCTTTGTAGCTATGGTGGCAAAGATAATACATGAAGTAATCTCAATAGGATGGATGATACTACTTAAGAGTGAAAAATGAACCCCACCACTCTCCCAACCCCAGTCAATCTGGCTACTCATCAAGGTAGTACTAGGGCTAAATGGAATTAGGAATTCCATTGTTACACCACCATTCAGGGTATGAGACCATGGATGTTTAGATAACTAGCATGGAACAATGGTTAGCAAATAAAATATGGCAATAACAATACTCTCTTCCCCCTATCCTTCACGTAGAATAATGCAGCAGTCCAGTTTGAAGACCTTAAATAGGTGAACTGGATTATGGAAGGCATATTAAACATTAAAGACATATTCAAATCCTTCGTCTCTCACATCCTAACATTTAAAGTATTAAAGCAGAGATTTCCCCAATTATCAGCTTAACAGTGGCAATATCGACAATTAAAATTATATATATTACAGTTGATTAAGCCTGTCAGGTTGGGCAATAATGGATAATTGATTGGCCAATACAAGCTGCGGTGGAAGAGTAAAAGACAAGGGCCAGCAGTTAAATTAAGGATAGTGTATGATATCATTCTTGGGGAATCAACATCACAATTGAAAGTCTCTCCATCAGGATTAGAATAATATATTGATTAACAACTGAAAAGTGTCATAAAAGTCTGAGTGGTACAGACTGCCTCCCTTTAGCACATTTTATGGTGTCAAAGATGATGTACAGATGAGCAATTATTAAGGAGAGGAAGGCAGAGTAACAACGATGCTGGCATTGTAAAGAGGACAGGCTAATTATATGCCCTAGAGATAAAATCAAGGGCCACTTTTATGTAGTGTGTGGAATGAGCTTTGAGAATACCACTACCTTAGGGAACTGATCACAAGTTTTGGCTGTTTGGGGTACCCAGCATGGTCAAAGTGTTTGATACCACTGAACTTTGTTGGTCAAAATGGTGAGGGTCACTTTTATTGCATGTCTTTTTAAGAACTAGAAATGCTGTCCCACATGATGAATCTGCAGCATGCATAACATCTTCTATTTTTTCAGGCATGGTCTAGCAAAAATCTGGATATGACACAGTGGAAAGAATATTGGTGTTGAACAACGTTGAGCATGAGCTATACACAGGACTTAATAATTTCACATGTAAATAGACTTAGCAATACGATGTTTGACTGATTAAGAATTGATTTTACGATGTGATGATGTTACTATACAGAGTACAAAGTTACTTTGTATGTTTGGATTTTAGATATTGATACTTCTGTAAGGATCATTTTTGTATTTAAGAACCAGAGCATGCATATAGGTGTTATAGTTTCAGAATTACTCTTGATGAGTAGATTAATTTATAAATGTAGGTTTAGGGAACTGCAAATTATAAATGTCATAAAGCAATAAAGCTGGGGTTTGGAAGGAGAAATATAAACTGTATTTGTAGACAGAAAATTAATTTTCACTTGTCCAGAGATTTTCATGGCAAAGTTAAGGTAAGCATTAATTTCCCCTTAAGGCAAGTGATTTGATGCTGAATGATAGACAAGGGTCCTGTCAGTCCCCAGTTATTGGAAATGAGGGACAGTTTGGAGATGGGTTCCATTTATAATTAGGTACTTCAGTCTTCGAGTATTTGGTACTGAAGCCAAACCTAATGGGAACCAATCAGCATGGCTTTCATTTTAAAATGTTTAATTATTACCCCTTTAGTTCTGGAATCACTATTCTAGCTTATTGAAGTCTCAATTTTCTGTGAAAATGTAGATTTTCTGGTGACAGCCATGTCATCTGTGGACATTGTGAGATTTAGATTGGAAAGGTCCTGTTAACACAGTTAATGACAGGGGAAGATAAGAGGGGCCAAACTACTGGGTCCCTATCAACTTCTGAGTTCATACCCTTAAGATTTTTTCATTTTCTGTATTTTTGGTCCCCCATAGCTGCTGCCAGAAAATCTCCTCATCCAGTGAATCTACCTGAACCATTTTAGCATCTCCCCCCACGTAGAACTTGATCTATGTCCAGGGATGTTGTGGAGACTGAGGAACCTGGGGCTGCATTACCCTGCCTCCAGGGAATATTTTAACTTACTTTTTTCCTTGACTCCATGTGCTCCCATTCCATGACCAGGAGTTAGTATGCACTGCGCCCTGCAGTGGTTATACATGCTCCTCAGCCTAAGCCCTGTCACCCTGTGTGCTATCATTCCATGGCCAGGAGTTGGCATGTACTGGTCCCTGCAGTGCTTGTACACGCCCCTCAGTCTAAGCTCTGTCCCCTTACAGTATGGACACCTCCTTTGAGTTCCCAGAATTTGACTGGGATCTAGCATTATGGTGCACCCATCCTCCCTGCCTGCAGCATTAAGTGCCAGAGCCACTATTTACACCCAGGGTCATCTGGGCCTTAATTGGGACTTTATCCATCTACAACACTGGTGCAGGCAGTCAATGCCCATGTGTTCTGCTTGCATTTCAAAGTTATGACCCAGCAGCAGTATACAGAAAGACAGTCAGTGAACCATGCACAGAAATCCTCAGTAAAATTGAATGAATATAGTGCATACAATGGACACACTTACAAAGCAAGCCTTTCTTTCCATACTTTCTAAATTGTCTAGGATGCTTCTAAATAATGACAAATTGTATGTGTGTGTGTGTGTGTGTGTGTGTGTGTGTGTGTGTGTGTGTGTGTGTGTGTGTGTGTCTGCATGTGTGTGCACATGCATGCATGTGCACAAGTGTGTGTGTCTGCAGTTTGGAGAGGTAAAACAAGATTGGGTTTTACAGAGCATACACAGTGGCAGAAACAATAGATTTGTAAGCAATCTAATGACCTCAAGTATCACAACTGCGGGAGTAAAGAAATGATCATGGAAGAAGAAGGCATCCTGTGTAATTAACAAAGAGATATCATTACTTACCATAGTTTGCTTCAAGTACAGTGATAGGCAACAGTAACCAGACAAATACACAACAGCTCTTCATGGTGATGCGTTCTGTAGGAACAATGACAGGGTATCAGGAAAGTAAAATAATTTCGGTATAACAACTTTATGCATTACCCTAATTTCAATGGATTTATGAGTTCCCATTTACATTACACTGATATATTCCACTAATAGCTAGTTATATTAATAATTCAACTAATGATTAAAACAGTATAATAAAAAGAAGATCCAATCAAGAAAGTCCTTGAATTATATCAAGTATACTGCAAATCAGCCTGTGACTAGATGGCAGTCAGTCATTGCAAGTAATTGACTTACAGTCCCCCCACCCCAGTAACTTTTTATTAAAGTTTTAAATCATAAATGAACTCAGAAATATCAACAGTATGGATACATAAAAGGCAAATGGTTACTTTATATTTTTCATTTACATTTCAGAAATATTTTGAGCTCAAATGTGCCATTTAGTCCAGTCTTTTTTTAGAATAATTTTATTGCATATATGCATCGGTTAAACATTTCTACACATCACCCCCTACTTTTTTGTGCTAAGCTCTTCCATTACCAGTAAAGGTTATGGTACATCCTTGTCATTCCTGTTACATATGTTGCAGTTTCTTTTACTCCAGTTATTTGATAGGTGCGCAATTATCTTAGTTTCCAAAGCTCTAGTAAAATATCATAGTGTTTAAAAGTACCTTTAGAGATTGTCCCCTTTGTTTCTAAATGTTGACAAAAACTACACCCCCTAAATCTACGTTTTATCCACCTCTTGCCTTAGCATGTCAGGTTTATGAGTTAAACTTTGTCACAGTGTCTGCCCATTCCTGTTGATCATATTACTATGTAAAACATTGTTTTGTTTACTAACACAATGTCTTTTAAGTCTCACTGTGGTAGTAATGTGGCCATAATCCTCAAATATGAACATGTGTCACCAGAATGTTTATTAGTTGTTTCTGATAAAAATGTCTGATCTTTAATTATCCCAACCATCCATTTTGACTGTTGAGATTTTGCCACAAGAGAAATCAGACATTGTGGACTGACTTCTGTTCAAGTGCTTGAGCTCCTTCCTTACTCCCATGATGCACATTTCTTCCTCAAATCTTGCTGCTTCTGAAAATTGTATGAATCTCCACAACATTCATTACTCAGATAAGTCTTTAACTTTTTAATCCCTTTTTGGTGTCTTTGACATTTATTTCTGTCAGCATTCTAGTTACTAGTGTTAATATTAAAGAAAATGATTTTCTCAGTCACATTGTTGTGACTAGGTTCTTTAACCTAGACATTGTTTAATGATATTTTACATTATTATAATATGCCTATTGCTGCTTTTTAGGCTTCATAGATAAGGGATTCATAAAATGTACTGAACGTGGGCATATAATCTACCCCAAGATGCATGTAGTATGCAAAGGGCCAGATCACTTCACAGCCTCCTATGACATTTGAGAGGACTTTGGCCTTTGATATCTACAAGACCATAAGAACAAATTGATCCATAAAGGACTTCTTCTTCTACCTCTCAAGACATACATCATGGATAAAGGAAGAGACAAGGAAAAAGACAAACACAGGGAGAAAGAAAAAGAAAGGGAAAATAGGAAGAACAAACCAGTGCACATTCCAGCTTGGGTTTCTTCTCTGCTCAAGGTTCCCTGTCCTGACACCCTCCTCACAGGAGGCTTTTGTTCTGTCTACTGTGTCTCCCACACTGATACAGTTTTTCATGCTCATTCCCTTAAATAAAGACCCAGCAGCTGTTCATGTGAGAGTGAGCTCTTGGAAGTTCCCTACCTCCAAACCTCCTTCTGCTTCCTCTACAAGGACTACTAGGTCTATTTACAGCTCTTCTGATTTCCACCAGGGAAATGATGATGATAAGTTCTTTTGTAAAGGCTCAAATTGATTTGAGTAGCACCTTGGTCTCTAGGGTGGAGCAGGTTGGCCTTAGGATCTTCCCAGAGAGAAGTTCCTTCTCTTGTATGTGTATCAGTACTGAAAGTATTGATGCCATTGTCATTTATGGAGCTTCCTACTTTAACACCAAGAACTGATCCCTTGGTGGTAACTCCAGAATGTCTGAGTGACCCTAATCCAGTTACACTAGATCTGATGGAGTCTCAGCAATGACTCCTCAATGCCAGGTTTTCAACACTTTCTTAAGCACCATCTTTGACACTGACTCATTTAGTGCACTTTTTGGTGTTGAGCTCATTGGAGTTTGAGATGTCAGCTCCAATTTCAATGTCAGAGTTTTCTGAACCATCAATGTCTGGGCCTCTGCATTTGGTACTGACAATGTCAGTGTCGTTTAGGGCGGACATAATGCTGATGGACTCAGCATCGGTTTTCAAGTTTACTGAGAGGATGATAGCCCACTCAACTATGCAAGCTGAGGATTCTCTATTGTCTTTGGTACCAGCCCTTGGTGCCAATCAGCCTGCATCCCTTTCTATACATCATACTTCCCAGGCACAGGGAGGATCTAAAGGTCTTAAGCAATCTCTCTGTGACGGCCATGTTGAGTCTTCAGGTGATTGGACCAATTCCCTCCAGAACCACCTCAGATAAATGTTAAAGGATGAACATTGGCATTGCTATCGAGTCTATCACCAAAGAAAGTTACCTGGGTGAAGGACAAGGTTCCCCATAGTCCCCTCCAGAAGAAGTCAAGTTTGGTGAAATCTTAGTGTTAATGTTGTAGAAGGGTACTTGGTCCACTGACCTCCATTCCCTGAATGAAGAAGTTTTCTCTGGGGCCTTCAAGTCTGCCTTCCCTTTACCACCTGGGTGACTCTTCTTGTTGATTGCATGATGGACTTGACAGGAGCCTGAGATTGATGAGAGCATCCAAAGGAAGTCAGCAAGATTCTTAACCCACCTAAGTACAGATTTAATTGGATCAAGAACCCTCTGGTTGATTCCATTACTGTTGCAGCCACCACCAAGAAGGAACTATCCAATGACAGCTGACATTTTCAAGAACTCTAAAACCACTGACACTCAAAAGCAGCTCAGGAGACAGCCATGTTAACTATCTTCAACCACTACATAAGGTTATTACACAACACAGCTGACAAAATGATTAGATGGGCAGGCAGTAGTATAATGATGAGATACCATGCCTGACTCCATTTGTGTGTTTGTGTGATCTTGCAGACAACTTCAAGGTATCATTTGTTAACAGTCCCTTTAAAGGGTCCTCCCTCTTTGGACTGGATATCAAGGAGAACCACCTGAAAAGTAATCAAGAAGAAAAGATGCTGTCTGTCTTTGTGTTCATTTTGAAATCCCTCATACATCCTTTGTCAGGAACCAAAAAGGGCCCAAAGCACTCTGAGTCAAAAGATCCCAGTGACTTTTTGATAGTGTCTGCAGCAAAGGAGAACCCTTTAATGAATTCTGTCCCAGAAGAAGAGAGGGACACAGAATCTTGGATTCAGCATTCCTGAAGGGTTGAACTACTGCTCATCTGTGGAGGCAGTCAGGGACAGGCTGTCTCTACACCTAGATACGTGGATGGCCATCACACAGGTCAACTGGATGAAGAACACAATATCCTGAGGTTATGTCGTTTCATATATGCCACCCTATCAAAAAGGGCAGGTTCTAAGAAGGCCGTGTTCCTCCTTCAAAACAGAGAAATCCAAGAGGTCACACCAGACCAGAAAGTGTCTGGAGTCTATTCCAGAGTCTTTTGAGTTCCAAAAGAATCAAGGACTGCAAGCCAGTTTTAGACTTAAGTGACCTAAATTAGTATATAAAAAAAGAACAGTTCTGGATGGTCATGGTGCAAACTATTCTTTCCAGTATACAGAAGGCTGAGTTGATAGGCTCTTTAGACCTTCAGCACACTTACCTAAATATAAAGATCACCAAATAATCCAAAAGATATCTACATTTCCAGTTATAAGCCAGTCAGTATCAGTTCACAGCCTTGCCCTTTGGTCTCACTACAGCCCCTGGTTGTTCACCAAATGCAGAGTGGTCATAGAAGCCCGTCTGAGGTTCAGTGGGATGTGCATATTCCCATACCTGGAAAATTTCCATCTGGTTGCCACAACTCGGTCAAAGACAATGTATTTTACTTGTGTCCATCCTTATGGATATCAGTAAGTATTGAACACGTTTAAGATAGAGGCTTGGCAGGCTTTGATTTTTACAGGGTTCCATCTGGGTGCAAGATTGTGTATTGTCATGCTTCCTTATGAAAGACTATTAACTTTATGAGCTACAATCCTTACATTTCTCCTTATGCATTCTCCCCAGGGACTATCATCTTAAAAGCCCTTGATCTTATGGTAGTTCCTATTACTCTCGTACCTCATACAAGCTTTTATATGAGGGTGCTACAATGGCCTCAAAACATGTAATAGTCTAAATTAGTCGACTATATGAACACTTCCATCTGCCCTTCCTCTGTTTGCAGATGCCATTGATTGAGGTGGATGTAGTCTCCCATGATTTCAGTGGGGAGATCCTTTCTCTTTTCCTTCCCAAGGCCATAGTGACCACAGACACTTTCTCTCTGGGGTGCAGGAGAGCTATTTCAAGGGGGGAATGGTCCAGGGCATGTAAAACCAACTACAGGAGGATCTTTACATAAATATCCTGGAGATGATGGTGTCCCCTAGGATATTGCAAGCCCTTCAAGATCATCTTCCTCAGGGTGTGATTTCCATTCATACATAGAACATGTCAGTAGTTTGGTACATCAGCAAACTAGGGTGAACTAGATTATACCCCCTATGCTGACAAGCCATGATGCTGTGGGTGTGGGAATGGGCAATATTTTCACAGAGCTTTCTGGTGACGATACACATTTTGGGTTAAAATAACTACTTAGCAGACAGGCTCACGAGATCAGTACTGATGTCTCAACCCATTTGCGACTGGTATGGTTTTCTGCTGCTGGCTCCAGCCTTGTATGCCTGACCAACATGAAATGCAGCAGCTACTTCACCCTCATCCATTTATGGGGCCAGTCACCAAGAGATGTTCTGTTGTATTTTGTTAGTGGACTCTCAGACCTTCCTGTACCTTAACCTCTCTACCATTAATGAAAAAAATTCCTATAAAAAGCATGTCTGTGTAAGGCTTCAGTAATCCTCAAAGCCAGCTTTTGTCCAAGTCTAATATGATTTCCATTGTTATGGCCTCAACTGCCTTCTAGATCCACAACCAGATGTCTTATCCCATAGTATGACAAGCCCCACCTGGACATCCATTCCTTCAAATTAACCAACTGGCTTCTGTAGTTATATGGACAGAGATATGGTTTATAATACTGAAGTGGTCAAAATGTTCTCAGCAGTGCAAGAGACTATATGCATAGACTCTACGGAAGCAAAAGAAAAAATGTTTCAATATTGGCTAGTCAACAGGGTTTGGATCCCTTATCCTCTCTATTTACCTCAGTATTGCAGTTTTTCTCTTCTGTCTTTAATTCTAGCTCCAGTTACTCTACCAATGCTCACTTTTCAATTTAAATCAAGTACTACATTCTTCATCCTTGCCAGCACAAAGAGTTGGTATAGCCTTTAAGGGTACCTTTCCACTATGGCATCTCATCAAGCATCCTAGTCCTCTGTGGGATCCCTATCTGATCCTAGAGGTGTTGACCCATTCCCCCCTTGAAATAACTGTTTTCTGTAGATTTGAAATTTCTTACCTGGAAGACCTCTGCCAGAAGCATGTCAGAATTACATGCTGTCTCATCCTGACTGTTGTATTTAGTTATTCACACAAAAAAAGTTTCACTAAAAGCCAACCCACCCCTTATGCCCAAGGATGCTTCAGATGTCTCCATCATTCAAACCATTCATCTACCAGTCTTTCTTCGAAAATGTTCCAGCAGGGTACAGTACTTCTTGCACTCTTTGGATTTTCACAGACAATTATACTTCTACTTACTTCAGACTAAAGCAACTAGGAAAAGTAGACAACTGTTCATATATTATGTATTCTTCAGGCTTGGACAAAAGGTTTCCTGAATAACTCTGTCTAGATGGCTCACCAAGTATATAACAGTTGTGTACCAGTCTAATAACAAAGCCATATAGGTAAAACCAAACTCTCACTCCATAAGGTCAATTACAACTTCTACAGCTTTCTTCATGAATTCCACAAATGATCATGTTTGTGCAGCAGCAACATGAACAACCCTGCACACCTTTGTCAAGCATTCTTAATTGGATGCAACCTCCAGCCCCAGGCCATCTTCTCAGGTTGCAGGTCTTAAGCAAATATTCTTTTGATTCCACTCTGGAAGATGGATAGTCGGGAAATCTATCCCAACAGAGGAAGTGGACAGGTGAGGAAAAAGTAAGGTATGGAAGTTATTTATTTTTCATAATGCTGTATCTTCATTATTACTAGTCCATCCACTTCAACAACCTGCCCTCCTTCCCCCAGCAGATGGTCTTCCTTACATCTGGTAAAGTATGAAGCTGACTATAAACCCATCAATTTATATTCATTGGACTAGAACTGCCCAGTCAGTTTTTACACAGTAAATCACTCTCGGTGCAGTCTGTTTGTGCACTGGCAGTAATTGGAAGTGTGTCATTTTTTTTCCCTTTTTGTCTACTTATTACATATAAATAAGTCTGCTGCGTGAACAAAATCCCCCAAGTGGGGGGTTGTTTAGACTGGACTTGACCCACCTGCAAAATTTTTTTCATTTCAGCAAGCTAAAATTCCATACAGTTTGCTTCATCCATTTGAAGTTACAGTGAATTGAGACTTGACATCATTTAGAGAAAGCATTCAGATGCTAAAGAATTGATACAAGGTAGAGAAGACAAGAAATCCAGATTTAATACTTAATATGCCTACAAGAGAATAAGTAATAGGTGACACTGTTGTCTAAATCATTCAATAGAGTTACCTGGAGTATTACAAATGTGCTTGTTTAAAATACTTTTTTATGTTATCAATAAAATAAATTTTGACGAAAAAGTATGTTCATAATCCTTAGAGAATGTAAGATCAGTATTAAATGACTGCTAGTATAGAGCATTATACTAATTTTGAACCACTTGAAACAATTACATCTTGCCTTGTGATATACAAAAATGGGATACAATATTATTCTTTGATTGATCCTTTAAAATATTTTCATCAGATTTTTTACAGAAATTTAAATATTTTCACCAGATGTTTTACAGAAATTTAAAATGGTTCGGTTGCAAAAAAATTGTGCATGCCTGTCACTGTACTGATTTTGGGTTGCTTTAAAAGTGTTCTGCAAACGCTGTTCTGAATTTGCCAAAGTTCTCCTTAGCCTGCCAAAATACTGCTAACTTTTCCAAAGCATCTGTGTGTCGTAAACATTTTTGAGGGTTAGTGAACTTATTTCCAAGGATTCCTGATATTGCAGGAATTCTCACTTCTGTTACTACACTTCAACTCAAAGCCAGTTTGCTTTACATTGGGAGGGTTCTTTTGCACTCCGATGAGAGCAGAGAGAGACAAATTCAACCCAGCAAAGGTAAGAACTACCTGTCAATAGCTTATTGTGTTTTTATCTGATTGGCCTGAGGGTTTAACTTTATAAAAGTTGTTCATCCTGCTGGTATAAAAGCTTCACAAATGTGGTTTCCCAGGCTTGCATATAAGCAAACCTCTCCGGTTTAAAATCTTTTATAGGAAATGCTCTTCACTGTTAACATCTGCAGCCTCGAAGAGCTGCCAGTTTGTGTAGAGGGTGGTACCACTGCATGTCATCTAACAGTATACCATGAAACACTCTCACTTTGACCTTTAAGTGACTCTCCCTTACTCCTTGGGGTTTAGAAATTGTGTTTCCTTGCCTTACGTAGCATAGGGTAGATTCAGACCTGCTGAATCGAGACTGCTTGGTATCACTGTGCTCTTAAACCAGACATCTTACATTAAGAGGGTCTCCGAGCACCCTTGTGTCAGAAATGTGTAGCTCAGGACCCATCTGAGTTGGGGATTGTTGGAGAAAGGCTCAGTTGGGGGGTTTCCTATTGGCAGTTGTGTTAAAAACAGTGTAAATTTGTCTATGTATAAGCCTTGCATTTGCATGGGTTTGCACCCAGTTTACTGGAGCTGCTCAGTGTTTGGAAACTTTAGCCAGAGGTCTGGAGTGCATCTGCACTAAAATCAAGGCATCCACTGAAAAAAAAACTGAACATTAAGCATATTTTAAACCAGCACTGCACTTTGCTAACTGTATGTAACTGAAGTGCTACTTCATTTTTGCTGTTTGTGACTAAGTTCAGCAAGCCCACTTTCTTCCCAAATACCACATTCAGAAAAATCCTGCCATAATGGACAGGCAGTTTCCCATCATTTCTCCTGCTAGCTTGATTGATATGGGCATCCTGAGGCAATGTAGCAACTGCTTCATGTATACTGGCAGCCATTTACTCCTAAAGCAATCTAACACCCTATGTGAGAAATGTAAATACACAGTGGAATTGGAGTCAGTTCTCTCGTATAAAAACAAACTAGACATTAAACAGGTTGTCAGCACACACACTTCACCTCTCTTGCAAACCTCACCTCTCACAGAAAATAAGGCCACAATACATAAACCCACATACATGGAGGTACTCACTAAAAGCCTACCAGAACAACAGAGACCTCACAAACCCATGTCACCCACATTCATCACTATGCAAAAAGAAACCACTACACATAGCAACACACACCCCCATGTCTCAACAAATAATTCCCTAAGACAAAACACATCAGATGTCTTGATCATAGCTGACTCCATAGTGAGACACACAGATGTCCCTCTCACCAGAATGGACAAGGAGAAGGCCATGGTCAGCTGCCAATCAGGTGTCAGGATCTGACAAATCACAAATATGCTAAAGTCAATAAGTACTGTTATGACTCTGTCATAGTCCATGCTGGAGTGAATGAATTGAGACATACCTCTCTGGACTATATGAAAAGAAAGGTTTACTATCCTAATTCTGAAACACATTCTGTTGAATGATGACTTCCATGAAAAATAACAATGAAAATAAAAACATTGTTAAAGCAAATTAACGAAACTGGTAATGTCGACAAATCATCATTCAATGTACTTGAAATTATCCAGCATACCCTGCCTACCAGCCATTTCCAACTAATGTATTGCAGGGGGGCATGCCACTCTACACCTCCATGTGGAGGGTTGTAATCGCTAGAGTGAGTGACTCTTGTGACCTTTGACTTGTGGATGCACAGCATTTACATTAGGCTAGGATTGGAAATTGCCTATAGGCCAGGTGCAAGTCACCTCTCTGCAGCCTACAAGATAGAGAGAAAAGTACCAGGGCTTTCAGCCTGCCCATGTAGGTCATGTTTTGGAGTCCCTGAATTTTCATAGCGAGAAACCTCTGAGGTCTCTTCATCTGCTGCAGGTGTCTGATTAGGTACATGCAAAAGGGTGCATTACACTCTATTAGTCTGATGAGGGTTGAGTACAGTGGAGTTATAACATCCCTTGGTCTGGATGCTATTCCCTTGCTTATGAGGTACGCTATACAGAAGGCTTTCCTTACCATTGTGGAAAATTGATGGTGAAAGTTCAGATTGCTATCAACCTGTGTTCCCAGGTCTCACACTTCTGGGTTGGAACTCGGGGTGGTTCTGCCAATATTGTAATTTGTAGGGAAGTTGGTTTTGCCAAAGGGAATAATAATGCATTTTTTTGCATTTAGTTTTAGACTATGGCTTTGACATCAATCATTTTCCAAATTTTTAGAAGTTCGAACGATAATAAATCAATCAATCCATCAATAAATACATAAATAAAGCCTTTCTTTTTTAACATTTTACACCCCCTGCTAATTAAATATACCAACTGCAAGATCACACTACAGTGATGAAAAAGGTAAATTTCACTTTCCGTGATGTACTGCGATCTCCATTGAAAATGTTCAAACTTCCGAAAATTTGATCATATGGTCTCAGCCATATGTAGTTTGAATTTCCGGATGTTCAATAATCTGATAGGGATCTTTTATACTATATGAAGTATTATTGTGTTGTGATACTTACATGTGATGTTGTTTGTTATTCCAAATTTGATTTGCATTAAAAAAGTATATCAGTGTGAATTTTGTTCATGCAGATGTGATCTTCAATTTGCTGGAATACTGCAGTGGTGGTGCTGCGGTAGCATTGTCGGCTCACAGTAAGACGTTGTCTTGTTCGATTCTTAGCTAAAGCGTCTTCTGTGTGGAGACATGCGTGAGTGGGCGTGCCTTCGTTGAAGGTTGTGCATCAGAGCTGGCAACTCGGTACGTAAAAATCTACTGCCAATCATTAACGAGCCGGAGTTCCGCTGTAGCGACCCCTAACAGGGAAAAGCCGAAAGACACAACACAACAACAGTTTTGTAGTAGTTACTTCCATGTTTGAGAATTTTACATAACTATAATTTGCATGCACATTTGCATATTTAATGCACAAATAGATGTAAATATCTGCAAAGCAGTTCTTGTTAGACATCAGCTATCAATGCACAGTTTTTCCAGCATTGCGTATATGCTAATTAGATATTGTGGGGTAACATATAAACACCTTATGACTTGTTATTGCTATAATAGTTAATATGTGTCATATATTCATAATATTTAAAAATGACTCACATCTTCTCTGGTACTGAGGACTCCATTTCTCTGAGAAGCTATGGTAACTGTTCCACAATGCATCCAGGTGGACAATGCTTGAGATATTTACATAAATACAATATTTATGTATATATATATATATATATATATATATATATATATATATATATATATATATATATATATATATGGATAGATAGATATATGCATATTGTTTTTATTAAACATGTATATACCTGCAGATTGGTAGTAGACAGACAGCGGGTATCAATGACAATGCTTGTATGCTCGGGCTCACTCCGATCCCCTACCCTACCCCCATTCCCACCAACCCTCAATTCAATTAGCTTTATACCCATAAGCCACTCCCATCTATTACCACACCCACCTCCCACCAACCTATCCAGGCTATCATAGTCAACTACCCAATTAGCCCTCTTATTACTATACTACAAACCCAATTACAGGGCCTATTGACACTCCACCTGCTCTTCCCCTCTAACTAGTTTACCATTAACCACCATACTAAAGCTATACTACTCCATCAACTCTTCTATCTCTCCCAAAGAAAACAAGTTATGTCTCCACTACCAGAAATCTCAAATCTACAACTCCTACTATATTTTATATCCATCTCTACCCTACTACTGCTAACAAATATAACCAACTATCAAGTCCAGCTTCAACATAACCTAACCATTTTAAAGCAATCTACATCCCTAAACTATACACCTGCCTATATTTACTTTCACCTTGTCCCATACCTCTATCAATACACCCCTATACACTATCTCTCACACAAATTACACCCACCAAGTAGTCAATCCCACACTACATTAAAACATAAGAAAATTATCAGCAAACTTAACAGACTCTACATATACCTACAAACAAAACGCATATGTTGTGGTGACATACACCCTAATCCAGGCCCACTCAAACTAGACACCCCAAGTCCCAATCTGAATAATACCCTGCAACATAGGCAGAAAAACTCACTCCTCATTATTAAACTCAACATAAGAGGTATCCTGAACAAAGTTCATGATCTCCATGCTCTATTAACCTTATATAAACCAGAAATTGTCATATTAACTGAGATCTGGCTAAAACTAGTGATCCACAATAATGAAATTACAGCACCAGGGTATAACATTATTTGTACAGACAGAGTAGGAAAGAGGGGAGGCGGATAGCCATACTATATAAAAATCACCTCATCCTCAAACAACTCGACATTACAACCTCAGACTTCAAAAACATGGAACTCACCATTGCCAAATTAAAATTGAACCCCCAAAAATATATCAATATTATAGGCTGCTATATTCCCCCAGGAAACAATATCACCATCATGGAAAACTTACTAGAATGGATTTCAACCTCGTTTCCCCAAGAAAATATCCTATAGGTGACTTCAGAATAGATTGGCTCAACTGCTCCAGTCAAAACCCACTCTCCCACATTAACCTTGATGGATTAACCCAAGTTATCACATCCCCTACTAGAATTGACAGAAGAACCAAACATCAATCCATACTGGACTGGATACTTGTATCCCACCCATCCCTCATATCCCTAGCTGGATGCCTGCCTGACACCCTCAGCAATCATCAACCAACATACCTACTGAGAAAACACAGCTTGACCCAGGTAACAGTATGAGAAATTAGAAATAAAAAATACTTTAACCATAACAACTTTAACAGGGACCTAAAAAGCTGTAACTGATCCCCCTTGAAAGAGTTAACACTAGATGAAGCAGTCTCATACTTTAATACAACTTTCCTAAATATATGTAACCACCATCCCCCTCCCCCCAGAACCACCAGAATTAAAACTAAATATGCCCCCTGGCTAACTAAAGACACCAGAGTATTCCTCAAAAACAGAAACAAAGCTTGGACTCAATTTCACAAGACTAAAACCCAAATAGACAAACAAAACTACCTTGAACTACTCAACAAGGCCAAAAAGCTTATTAAAACAGACAAAATCTCCTACTACCAAAATATTCAAAATAAACATGCAAATAACACCCAAAAAGTCTGGGCAGCAATCAACTCTGTTTTACAACCAGGGAAAACTTCCATCCCACACCCAAAACAGGAAACAACCATGACAACTATCCCCACCCAATTCAACAAATACTTTACAGAAATAATCCAAGCCCTAGCAAATAACCAAACTAACTCTAATCACCCCACCCCAACAAACATATCTACACCATCTGAGACAAAAGATAATAGCACCCACTTTAACTTTCATTCAGTATCGATCAAGACCATGCAAAAACTTCTCCAAAAGCTCAAACCCACCACCCAGGCCACCGATAACCTACCCAATGAATATCTACAATTAGTCACAGAAGCTATAGCCTACCCTGTTACTATTCTTATTAACAGATCCATCTCAGAATTTACAGTACCCCATTTATGGAAAATATCCCATACAACATCACTGCACAAAGGGGGTAACTCCTTTGAACTCAGTAACTATCGGCCTATAGCTATACTATCCCCCTTATCAAAAATCCTTGAGAGAGTAATTCACACACAACTGATGGAATATCTGCTAGAAAACAAACTACTATCTATACAGCAACATCGCTTTAGACCCTTCCATAGTACCACCACTGCACTTACATCATTTGCTAACAGCATCAATCATCACAGATATAATGGACTACTCGTATCTGCTACATTCTTAGATTTATCCAAAGCTTTCAACATGGTTAACCATCTTAAACTTCTTCACTCACTCTCTACCCTAAACCTCAGTACCTCTTCTATTTCATGGCTCAAGAGCTATCTACCTGGTAGGCAGCAAGCAGTAAAATGGCAAAACCAAATATCCTCCCTGCTACCTGTTTCCCTAAGGGTCCCCCAAAGTTCCATCTTAGGTCCTTTACTCTTCACTCTATTTACCAATCAACTCCCATCTGCCATATCCAAAGCCTCTATAGTTCAATACACAGATGACACCACTATAATATGTGCAGCCCCTACAGTTGATCTCCTCCTCTCCCAAACACGAGTGCTTCTCACTAGTCGAAACTTGGTTCACCAACCAACAGTTCATTCTTAACCCACCCAAAACAAAATTGCTCCTCTTCAGCTCTCATAGATCCTTTCCCCTCACAGACAACTTTACTATCACCTCCAACAACAATACTGCTATTACCCCAACTACTCACATCAAACCGCTAGGCATTGAAATAGATAACCACCTTAGATTTGATCTACACATTGCCCAAACTATAAAGAAAGTTCACAAAAAAACTTGGACTGCTCTATCGTAACAAACACTATCTCTCAAATCATGCCAAAACAACAATAGCCAGGACACATCTACTATCTACCTTACTCTATGCCCCCCCCCATGCTCATTAACCTTTGTAAAACTGATCTAAACAAACTTGAATCCTGCGATAATAAGATAGCTAGATTTGCTACAGACCCATCCTATAGATCACATCACTGTGAGTCTCTCAGCAAGCTTAACTGGTTAGAATTCCCACTATTTCTTCAAATAAATCAACTCTCACTAGCACACAAAATATTATACCACTCAGACAAAATCCCAGCTCTTCAACATATAATTCATCCTCACACCACAACAAGAACCTTGAGATCTAGCACCATAAATCACCTACAGGTCACCAAATTTAACAATGAGGCAGGCAAATCTGTCTACAGCCACTCTATCTCTAATCTCTGGAACTCCCTTCTTACCCATTTAACATCCAATAATTCCACCACTCAGTTTAAGAAGCTCCTTAAAATTCACTTTATGAATAATAGGCTATGCTCCTGTCTCACCCCTGGTTAATACTCTAGACTATAGCTAATCTCCCAGTCCCACACTAACAATTGCTAGTTTTCTCAGCCTATATACAGTCCTGTCATGACTATATGAAATGAAATGTTTACTCTTAAGCTATGACAGCAGTACTAACTGCTCTTCCAACCTGTCTACTAGCTACTGTAAGAATTCTATGTATAGCTTGTCATATTTGGAAAGTGTTATGTTATGTTTTACCTTGTATTGTCATATTTACTCAGAGTGTATGCAATATGTTGTGTTTTAGTCACAATGTTAGTCTGCCTGTAATTGAATGTTACATTGAAATCTTTTATATGTTAAGAATGCATGTAATTGGAGCTTTTCTTCATGGACCTCCGCTGAAAATGGACCTGTATCCAGTCAGATTCTCCCTGTTAACAAATGTAAAATAAATAAAATTATGTAAGCTTTCACTTGATACCATGAAGTACCATATATTCTCTATATGGGTCGAAATACTAACAGAAACATTAATATCACACATACTATTAATTTGCCATAAAAAGAAATCCCGCTTTCTCACTTAATGACCACTGTATGTGGGTCAACAGAGATCCCTGACCTGTGTGCTAAGCTGTCCTGTAAAACATTGTTCTATCATGCTACTGTGTGGACACTGCCTGAGATATTTGTATAAATATGCAAATATTCATAAATATATTTTTAACTAAACAAGACAAACATGTGAAGAATAGTTACAGTTAGGCACAAGAGGGAAATAACAACATTTCCATCATTTTGTAAGCTTTCATTTCATAGCAATAAGTACCTTATAAACTCCTGCTGGGTCAGTCTCACTTACTACCCACATCATTCCTGACATGCAGATTTGTCATGTGAAATTCATATTCATAAACCTGCTATGTGGACCCTGGCAAAGAAATTTACCTAAACTATGCTTAACTATCATATTTAGTGCCATACAAGCATAAATATCTGCAGAGAGAAGTTAACCGAGCATTATGTAATCTTTGGAATTCCAGGACAAGAACACCATCAAACAAACTTTTATTGTACAAAAAAGAACAGATTAAGCGCTTTCAACACACAATAAGAGAACTGGGATTTGTAAGTGTGGAAGTTGTTCACAGTGTTTGTATATCAAAGAAGGGGAATTCACTGTTAGTCAATGGTAGAATAATTTACCCACCCTTTTATTGCAATTGTAATACTAAGGGTCTTGTCTATATTGCTGTGTGCAAAGTGTGTACATGTTATTATGTGGGTAAAACCATAAGACACTTTAAGGAATGTATTTATGAGCACCAGCTAGACATTACACATGTTAGGAGTACACATTCTTTAGCTAAACACACTGGGCAATATAACAGTCACAGTTTTTTGTTTTTTGGTATAGACAAGGTTAATTTGAACCCAAGAGGAGGGTTCTGGAAGGATATTTTAGAGGGCAAAGAACTTAAACGGCAGCTAAAGTTGGAAGAATTATATCCACCGGGGTTGAACGATCATCTAAGTACAACCAGTATACTAAAACTTAGATCTTATGTTTTATAGCCTTATGACAAGTGTGACATTAGTATATTGTATGACGTTTAAGTAACATTAATATCCTTAAAAGCTCCATATTTTGTAAATGCATTTTCTTTAAAAACCTTATATATAAGTATTTATATCATGTGTATATGTGTGTATATATATTTATACATATATATTTTTATATTTTTTTATAGTGAAATGATTATGTAGTAGCATAAAGCAATATGAAATTTTTAATGATGTGCTATTTATTTAAAATTCTGATTTTTAGTCAAAGGTTTCCTTTAAGATAAACCATTTCTGTTTGTTAATTAACTTATTTGAATATCAGGTCTATATTAGAACACCAAACTTCCAAAATTTAGAGTGTTTTAATATCGACCCGTTTTCAGCGAATGCTGAAAATATCGAAGAAACAGGAAACCAAATTTTTTCCTAGGGAAAGAATTTGGTTGTCCGTTTCTGTTGCTTCGGTATTTTCAGCACTGTGGTGGAAAGTTACGGGTCAGGTTCAGGTAAGTGTGCGATTGTGTGGACATGAGGGTTAGGGCGGGGTAGGTGAGTTAGGGTTAGGGCACGGGTGAGGTGACTGTGCGATAGTGATGGACCTTAGGGTTAGGGTTTGGGTTAAGGTAAGTGGATAGTTAGTGGTGTATGTATAGTTTAGTGTAGGGTTAGGTGTAAGAGTTTAGGTGATGTGTGTGGATTGCTGTTTGTTTGGTGTGCTTGTGTTGTGTGTATGTGTTTTGGAACAGCAAATTTTTTCCCTAGGAAAGAATTCGCTGTTCTGTACGTTCGATGTTTTAAATTTTCGATTAATAGGGTTCGATATTAGAACACTCGAAATTTTGAAAATTCGGTGTTCTAATATAGACCCTGAACATCATGACTTAATTAACAAGGTATTTTAATGGTTCACTGGTTTGGTTTTGTGTCGATTTGGTTCTGGATTTGTCAAGAGTATGCATTATGTAATCTTTCTTTAAAAGCTTGAAATACCACATAGCCTCCTTGTAAAGCAGCCTAGTAATAGATGTAATATTGTATATTGCCATAATTTTTGAAGAAAAACAAACTATAGCCTCTCACTTCCTGACCATCTAATTTTTATCTTGAGGCATTCCTTATGAGTTGTGCTCATTTGACTTGTGAAATGCTGCTCTACAGAGAAATTTGAAAAATTACAAGTAACCAGAGAAAAAAAGGCTCACACTGTATCAAGGGAGGGGGCTGAGACTACCAAAACCTTTAGCAGAAGTTATATGCTAAAATTCTTTATTTTTAGTATGGTTAAACACTGTTATCCTCTTTATTTTTAGAACTTTATCAGAAATGTAAAAAACAAATGTTAGGAATTGCTTGAATATTTAGAAATTACTCTGAAAAATTACATAAAAGATATTATACATTACAACTTTTTAACATATTAACTTTACTTAAACTCTTCTATATTATTCAAATTACAGTGTTAATACCCACCAAAGAACAACATAAACAATTAAATGATCTAATCTTAAGGTTCTTATTAGCTGCTCATGTAGTGTAGAAGGATAAGGCCCTGACTACCCTCAGGTGACCTGGGTTTGATTAGCAGCTCATGTGACTGATTGCGTGGCAGAGAGGGAGGGGCATCTGATGATAATCTGTGGAGGAGGCTGGGGATATCACTGGTGGAGGTGTGGTCTGTAAGGTGGGAGGTGGGCTTTACTGAACTGCTGCAGAGGTGGGATGATATGATGCTTGCTTGCTTACATGCATGCCCACCCAGGACTGCCATGTTGCAATAGGAGGGGTAAAAATGGGTGCCTCATACAGTAACCACCCCAGATGGATGCAAAGACCTGCTGAGCTCCCAGAATGCTTAAGGTTCCACAGCTTCCCCAACAATACCAAAATAAGTTCAGGGGCAAGAAGATAGCTGGTAGACCTGATGAGGAGAGAGCAGTGGGGTGCTGTATTAACGAAGAAAAGGAGGTACCCAAAAAATAATCTTAAGGCATTCATGGTATCTCAAGAAACCAAGGATAGCACTTAAGTGTCATGTAAGGAGATGGTAAAAGGGGAGACTAAAACTTAATGATCTAGAAAGTAATATTCAGACTTCATATATTAAGGTTATTATTCACTGAGTAGATAAGTCATATGAGTCTAATTAGAAAACTATTACATCTGCAACTATTTGATAAAAGGTAATGGAATATTTTTTCCTTCTACTTTGTTTGAGAGAAAACACATTTCACTGAAACTTCCCCCACCTATTTTAAATGTTGCAAACCATAGACATGGATACTTACAAGTTGAATGAATAATTCTTTCCGGAAGATAATATATACCCAAACTATGTGGGGGGCTATACCCCCCTAATATATATATATATATATATATATATATATATATATATATATATATATATATATATATATATATATATATATATATATATATATTATATATATATATATATACACTAACTCCAGGATTGCACTACAGTGGAGAAAAGAGCATATACCTTTTTAGATTAAATGAGTTTCAGTCAAATGAGTTTTCAGTGAATTGAGCTTTCAGTGACTTGTGCTCTGACAAATCATTTTCAGTGAAATGAGACTTTGATGAAATGGGTTTCAGTGAAATGTGTTTTCTATCAAACAAAGTAGACCCATATATATATATATATATATATATATATATATATATGTGTGTGTGTGTGTGTGTGTGTGTGTGTGTGTGTGTGTGTGTGTGTGTGTGTGTGTTTCCCATCTTGGATGCTTGCATTTTTAAAATCACCTTCATGATGATATTCTAGTTAAAAGGAAAAACTGCTCTGGGGCAAACCAGTGGCCTAACTCTCCAGAGACACCTTATTAGTTCACATAGAATATAGAAGGTCTTGGGATCAATTCCCAGACAAGAGTCAATATTTTCCCTTTTGTTGAGTTACTAATACAATACTGGACTCATGTTTTCATGTGTGTATACAATCATCTTCATGGTAGTTTTGTGGTTGAAAGGAAAAGTGTTCTTGGGGGAAAACAGGTGCCTTGCTGGTCTAATACTTGTATGTTTAAAATGACCATAATGGTGGTTTTCTATTAGAAAGAAAAACTGATCTTTAGGAAAACCAGGTGCTTAACTGCTCATAGCCTCCTTGCTTATTTAGTGGCAGTGACAACCACATAGAATGCAGGAGTTCAATCCCCAGACAAGGGTCATAGTTTTCCTTTTCTCTTGAGTTCTTTTGAAATAAAAGCATTATTTTTTTAAATTTTAAAACTGCCATATATCAAATTTTTAAGACATTTTAAAGAAACAAGAAAATCTAAATAAATATAAAACAAAATGACTACAACATTTTCTAAAAAATGCTAAAATAATGAGGTCATGTTTAACAAATTAAATGCAGTTTCGTAACTTTGGTCATATTCAATACTTTCACGAAATAACTGAGTAACTAGTCCAGAAATCAAAAATTCTCACCTATTGTGTTAATAGTTATTTTAAAGAAAAACACAATGCTTTCCATATTGTAAAATGTATTTTGTCCAGGAAATGAAAATAAATAGTTGACTACAGATTTTTAAAGGCCTATAAATGAATGAACAGAATGGCTATGAGTCAGAACTACTGCTTACACATTTCCTAATGGCAGAGTAGCACAACTGTAGCATCACAATGTGGCCCAAGACTGCTTGACAGTGTAGTAGAAGTGGCATTGCATTTCAGAGTCAAACTAATGAGGGAATGCACCAGTGTGAGTTCCACAGGTTGTAGAGTGACCAGCAGTGAATGACAATGATCACATGACTTCATATGCCAGTGTAGTATGCATGCCTGTATCATGCTACTGATAATCCACTTTCACATATTCAAGGAAGTGCCACTATGAGCACAGCTGAGAGCCCTTATAAGGGCTTCACAGAAAAGGTTTTGTGAATATTTTGTTACAAATGTGAAGATAATTGGTGCAAAGGACAGTTAAAAAGGGTGAAAAGTAAATATAGGAATACACAGAAGGACAAGAAAATAGAAGACTGGGATGGAGTGGTGAAGCAAGGGTATTTTTTTGTTTTTGTGGATAGATGCCCTTTCCTAAGGAGTATAGAGGGAAAGGTAGCAAGGGGAAGTATGGACAGGAAAGAGGGTGTAAGGTCTGATTAGCAAGGACAGACCAACAAACACAAAACACAGACAAAGACAAACAGGAGAGGTGATGCACAAATGAGGGAATACAAATGAGAGACACAGACTGACAGACAGAGGGAGTAAAGTTGGTGGACTAAAAACTGGGGAGGTAGGGAAAACACCAAGAAGGGGAACACCATGACTGGGGAGATGGTGAGATGGCTGGTGACTGTTGTGCTGCTTAATGCTGTACCCAGCAAGAAGTCAGTCACCAATATGGCTGCCCTCCTGGCTGGGCCCAGCTACTGGTGGCTTGATAAGTAGGGCAGGCAGTTTTACAACTCTCCTTGTCACAGAAGGATAGCTCTGATGGCCAATGCAGGCATCAAGGTGCCTGTCTACCAGTGCAGTCACCATGTGCGCTAACTCCTGTCAGGCGTCATTCTGTGACCCAGAGGTGGTACCTCTGATGGGCATCGTCTACCATTCCACCAGTGACAGACTTTTAAAGGCCACTAGGAAGCCATCCAGGTCACCTCCCTTTGGATGACCTACATCATTTTGCAACAGGTCAGGCTTAGAGGCAGAGGGATACCTAGAAGGTGATGACAGGGCAGGTAGGTGGTAGGGTGCCTGCTGCCTCACCTTTGCTATAACAGTATCAGTCACTGCATAAAATAGAAACATAAATGGTGTGAAACAAAAGAAAAAAGCATGAGAAAAGGACAGGGACAGACAGACAAAAGAGCAAACAAAATAATCAATACTGGAGGCAACCATTTGGCATAACAGTACTTGGAGTGGTAAAATGTCGTTAGATGTACAATTGCAATATATGCAGTATATCTGCCAGATCAAATGGTACTGTTTCAGCAGATGTTCCACAAAGTGAATATAACATGCTGCCTAAGCAGGTTGCCCTGTATGCATGTCATGAGAACAGTGTATGAGGTGCAGTGTGACTGTAGGGGCGTGGAAGGTGGACTCAAGGGAGATAGCAGGATGTGGCAGATTTGGCCTACCAGACAGTGGTCTGCATGGAAACATATTGACTGCAGCATGGGGACACAGCCACAGGTGACAAATATTGCCATAAACATGGGCCACAGACAATGGTTGGCAGTCATGTAATATGACATATATATGCCCGCCATAATTAAATGACACACTGTGGTCCACCTGAGGTATACCTAAGGTATACCAACTGAAGCTGGTACCATAACAAGGCTGGGAAAGGAGAGTGCATGAATAAGGCTGGGCAAGAAGACTGGTGCACCTATTTGGATAGCAGGGCTATAGCAATGGACATAGGAATATGGGGGAGGGGACAACACTCACTTGTGATATACAGTAAGATACCTGTCATGCTTGAGAAACACCCACAGTCAGCAGTGATCAGTGCCACAACATTGCTGGCACTCCCCAGAGGTAGAATGGGTGGGAGGAAGGACACATCAGCCTGAATGTATAGTATGCATGTGTCAAGAGGCACAGAGTAGCAGTACAGAAGGTTTACATTGTTAGCAACACTAACAACAGGTGATTCTTAAGTTACATCATCACCAGTATATACAAACGCCTGCTCTCAGAGATTGTCTTCAGAAGGCATATCACCTTACTCTTCTCAATCTTGCCTGAAAAAAAAGAAAGAAACATGTCTGTGAATCAAATGGCATGCATGCATATATATGACCAGTTAAGACTGCACAATACTGCAAAGCACCTGCCATGAGTATTTACTCCAAACCTTGGTGCATTTTCCCCTAACCTGTACTTCCCACAGAGAAAGGAGGTCCATGGTGGTAAATCTACAGGTCACTGTATGCATGCACTGCTCACCAGAATGGGTAATTTCCATGACATCACTAATTACTCTTGCAAGGTACTGACATGCAGCCATCTAGTACTGTTGACCATCACAGGAGCTATTAGTAGTCTCTCCAGAAAATAAAAGGAAGATGTTTGACTCTTTCCTGCAGCACCTGTTAGCCCTTCTACAGACACCACTCTCAGAAGCCATGCCCTCTTTACAGATTACAGTCTTAAGGAAAGTGGCAGCAGATTAGCACCAATGGATATTTCATGTGCAAAATGACGTCACAGTGGGCAGCGAGGCTGAGCAATGGTATGCAGTGCCATCATATACTGGTGCACAGGTGAAGGGTATGCCAAGGTGGTGCCTGGGGTTGTGAAGGACAGACTGACTTGATTGTATGTGGTCTGTAATTTCCACATATCTCCCCATCATTGTGCTATAGCACCTCTAATAGGTGTACGAATGCTTAACATGTTGACACTCCCAAATGTGTTGCTCAAGAATATGAAATGCACTTCACAGGCTCATAGATTTATAGGCACTTAATAGGTCATTGATTTGTGAAGATGTTAAGAAGCCTAGACTTATATTCCTATGGTAGTTTTTGCCCTTATATTTTGTATATGAATAACCCAAAAGTGAGCATGACAAGTACATATTGGGACATGTACTTGTTGCTCCTATCCATGAGGTACATGGGTGCTAAAGCAGGGGTGAATTTGAGGTTTCCCATCAATTCATCTTATTACATTTGGATAGAGTAAGAGAAGTACATCATGGAGTAGAAGGCATTTCTTTAGAAGGGTTGTACTCAGTGGCACATACCCATCCCTCCAACATGCCCTATTTATATTGTGAAATAGATTGAAATACCTTCAGTGGGTGTTCATTGGACTTATGAATGTGTCACAGGTCTAACAGGGTAGAGTCTGCTGAGGGTCTACATGCGACACAGAGGTAAGATACTGAGAAGAGGGACAAGGCTTTTGAGGAGGTCTGCATAGTTTTATGGTTTAGGTCCTTGGTATCTTTAATGAGAAAGTGTTGTGGTAACTCCAGTAGTGACAAGTGTTTGGATAGGTGCTTACTGAAAGGTGCATTATACTCAATAATCAGACTGATGGGAGCCAAGTACAATGAAATGATTGCATCCCTAGACAAGAACCCCAAGCCCTTAGATATAAGCTGTGCAATGAGAAAGGACTTCCTTGCAATAGTGAATAGATGACAACCAAATTATAGTCAACACTGGTTCCCAGATCCCTAGCTATGGAATTAGCTTTCAGGGATGTGTTGTTAATGTGAGATAGTATTTTTAGGCAAGCATGACTTCCCTTAGTACTAGCATTTGCTTCAACCGCTGGCAAATAAATGCTAAAGTAAAGAGTCCCAGTGACTGAACCTTGGGGTGCACAGGCAGTAAAAGGTCTTTTGGAAGAGTTAGAGATGCTCACCATGATTTCTTGGGTTCCATTTGAGGGCCAATTTGCTATCCATTGTGTTAAATAGGGATTTACATTTAGCTGGGACATTTTGTCTATGGTACATGAGTGAAGGATAGTGCTCAATGCCTTTGCACGCCTAAATATGTAGTGTGCACTGATTTACCCTCATCCATTGGTTCAGTAGCTCTCTCATAGAAGTTGACCAGGTTGAGTTTGCAAGATCTGTCTTTGATGAATCCAAACAGGTTTGGGTCAAGTTTGCAGGTTACCTATGTCCTTTTATATTAAGTCCATAATAATCCTTTCCATGCCCTTGTAGATGGGACTGGTAAGGTTTATGGGTCAATAATTACCCAGGTCCACTGAAACTGCACCCTTGTACAAGGCAATGACTGTTGTTGTCTTCCATTATCTGGCATGAATCCTGTTTGGATGCTGGTACTGAATACTCTCTGCAGATGATGTGGCAAGTCTTGTCTAGTGCTGGCCAGTAGGCAGCCTGGTATGTTATCCAGCCACATGGAAGTAGTGTTCTTCGCAATGTATAGTGCTTTCAAGACTTGTTCTTTGGAGAATTAAGGGGAGGGTGTAGATGTGAGTATGCAATCTGGGAATACAACAAGGGAGATGGGGTAAACTTTAAGCAAACTGGTAGATTGGTTATGGTCTCAGGGTCCAACTGCTGGGCTTTGTGTATGAGGTTTCTAACACAGTTAAAGAAGGTTTGTGATTATTCTTCTCCTGGTTGGCTATTCTTATCTTATATCTGGCTTTGTTTGACTTGATCAGGGTACAGTGTTCCCATTAAGTTTAGCTAGAATGTTTTGGCGTTTTGAAAATTAAACAAGTTTTTTTTTTCTTCAATTACAGATCCTGTTTGTATTAGGGTCCCATCATAGGTGTTTATTTTTAAATTTGGCATATTAATTTCAGAGGGGGACATATTAGTCAATATAACTATTTACATGTGCAGAGACTCTAGTGGTAAAGGATTCCAAATAAACAGTCTGGTCACCAAGTTAGAAGGGAATTTTGAATTCAGCCAGTCATTACTCAGTTTTAACAGATTTGCTTTAGCTTTCTCTGAATACTGAAGTAATGGGAAATGCTTCCTACTTCATGGTTATGGTGAATATGACTGATTTTGGACTGATTTGACCTGGGAGGAACTTAAAATTGGCAGAGAGCAAAGAGTCACATATTGTTAAGGACCAAGTCTAATATTTTATTGACCTTGGTTGGGTTGTTGACTAACTGGTCAACAGCGATTGCATTGATGAAGCCTAGAAGTTTCTGGGCATACTAATTTGAGGCAGTACAAATCTCCCAGATGATGACGATGAAGTAGAGGAAGTCTATCAAAAGAATCATGCTTGGCTTAATGCACAAGGACGCCATACAAGTTAGGTAGGTGGTATGATCTGAGGAAGCATAGAAGGGTTCCTATACTTAGCTATGTTATGAAAACTTTATTTTTTTATAGTAAATTGGATCTGGAGGAGTTCCAGGTTATTGTCTTGTCTGAGTCTGAATGTGGAATTTTTTTTAAGAATGCAGAGACACCGCCACGTTTAGTGCCTTCATCTAGTGCAGTTGTCCTGAATGTTTGGTAGGCACTGAAACCTTGCATTTGTGGAGCACTCTTTTTGGTCTTAAACCAAATTTCATTGATGATACATATGTCCATGTTTTCCAGAGTACGGAGAGCTTGTAAGGAGTAGAATCTTTTGATTAGGCTACTAGCATTGAGCAGCTACACACTTACATTATCTGGATTCTGTTTTGTTATGTTAGAAGCTTTAGAAGACTAATGTTGCCAAAAAAGGCACTATGAGGGTGGATGATACAGGAGTGCTAACTAAAATGAAAAATACAGGGGAGACTTCCAGTATGGCCAGTATACAAAAGGCTTGAGGGGAAAAGGTGCAAGTGGTCCATAAAAAAAGTTTGGATTACCTACCATCTCCTCCCAAGCAGAATTATAAATATATAAATATTGTACCTCTTTTGAATGACAGCAGAAGTTAAGCCAATTGTTGTAGTCAATAATATTTTGCTTGTATTGCAGCATCATTCTTAGTGATGGTAGAATGCTGCTAAAGGTTATGCTCCTACTTGCCTCAAAACACATTCTGAGAGCTCCATCATGTCTCTCTTCAGTCCATGTAAACGAACCAAAAAAATGCAGAAATGATATAACTAAGACCAAATAAATAATGGTGTTGGATATAGAACAGCTTCTTTATTTACAGTTAGGCACTTTTCATTTATCTCAAATAACAAACTTAATCAGACAACAAACAACAACTGAAACCTTCCTTCTTATATACATAAAATGGCATAATTTCCTTTTCAAACAGGAAGTGACATATTCAGTGCTTTTTTAAAAAACATATGAATTACATAAAAATGTATTGCTAAAATACTGATAGAATATCCAACCATCTAAGACAACATGCTCCACGAATGATTATATTTCAGACAATAAGTAATTTTTTATATATAAATATGTCTGTATATATACATATATATATATATATATATATATATATATATATATATATATATATATATATATATATATATATATATGTGTGTGTGTGTGTGTGTGTGTGTGTGTACATACACCAATATTCATAGATTAAATGAAAGAATTACTATAGCCATCATACTAGCAATGCATTTTCTATAAGACCCAATAATTAATAAAATAGTGATTGCTATATACTCTTGAAAAGATACAATATGAATATAAACATGCTAACCAATGTCTAAACTGAAACTATTATAAATAATATTCTATTTTTTATTATTACTATTTATTATTATTGATAATTCCTTACTTATTCACTTTCCAACTTTTTTTACTTTTTTTTTAACTTTTTTACTTACTACCTAGCCAATGCCTTTAACTTATGTATACTATTAATAGTGCAGTAATCCTTTAATTCTGTCCATACACATGAATGTAGTTGCAGTTGCCAAACAAATTCAGCATTTAACAGATGAATAGTCCAAGGTCCGCCCCTATCCTGTTCTTTAATCTGCTGTATTACACAAAATTTCAACAGATGATCTTTAAATTCATATATATATGCTTTGCTTATGCATTTGTTAAAATGCCTTTTCCTGATTGCATAAATATGCTCATATATTCTCTCTTTCAAACTTCTAGTTGTATTTCCTATATAATATGCTAAACATAATTGGCATATGACAACCTAAACTATCATTTTTATATTACAATTAAATTTTTCAGTAATTCTATATTTTCTATTTTTGATCTCAACACCTTGACCTTGGGATATAAAACTGCAGTAGTTACGCATTCCACACCTACTCATACCCATGTGCAAGTTATTAGTAGGTTTTTTTTACAATGCTCTATTAAGTTCTTAAGGTTTTTGTCTCTTCTTGCCACCATTTTTAATCCTTCCACTACTTTTTCTCTGATTTTTACATCATCATTAATGACTTTCCAATTCTTTATCATGATAGCTTTTACTTCATAAAAATGCATACTAAATGTTGTTATAAATGCAACTGAGCAATCATGATGCACTTGTTTAGTCCTTATCTGATGGTTCTCTCCATGGTAACTAAGAATGGGGTTAAAATGTCCATTCTGCCTTTTTGTTCGCACTTTATTATATATATCTTCCAACATACTTGTTGGATACCCTCTCTCGATGAACATCTTTTTAAGCAACCCACATTCCTTACTAAAATCAACATCGAGAGTTACCGTTCTTGTGGTCTGGACAAATTGTTGTTTTACCACTGCCTTTTTATTTCATATAGGATGTGAACTGGTGAAATGCAAAAAAGAATTTGAATAAGTCAATTTTCTATGAATTTTTGCTTTGAATCCTTTTCTCACTTTGTCCTTACTTAAATTCACATCCAAAAAAATTATTTCTTGCTTACCAAGATCATGAGTAAATTTTAAATAATCAGTGGTATTGTTAATATAGGACAAAAAAATTACCAAGCATCTCTTCTGTCCCTTTCCATAATATAAAGCTATCATCCAGGTATCGCAAATATAGGCTGATATGCTCACTATAATTGCCATTAAGTACAAACTTTTTCTCCTATACTACCATTACTAAATTTGCAAAGATGGTACCACATGGGGAACCCATGGCAACCCCCAAATTTTGGAGGTAATATTCATCACCAAATTTAATATAATTGTTTTTCAAAACAATATCAGATAGATCAATATACAGATTAACTTCATTATGTGGTACACCTTGTTCGTAACAGTATTCTTCTATAGCCTGAATACCCTCCTGATGGGGGATGAGGGAAAGAAGGTATTTTATGTTCACAGTTAAAAACAATGTCTCATCTGAATATACAGTATTACTTATTAACTCCAAAAATGCCATGAGTCCCTACAGGTTTGTGGTTGTTTTCTAAAAAATTATTTAGCTTATAATCCAAGAATTTGGCACAAGCATAAGTGACTGAGTTACGTCCATCAACAATAGGACGAAGAGGAGGATTATAAATGTCCTTATGTATTTTTGGTGCTCCAAAAATAGTAGGAATGGTGGGGGAAATCATATTCAAATAGTTGAATGTGTCAATATCTATCCTACCTTCCAAAAACATATCGTTGAGCATAACATTGATTCTTCTATATGCTATATTTAGCTCATTTTTACTTACTTTTACATAAGTATCAGTATTAATTATGGCATTGATTCTTGCATTATAATCAAATACATCCATCACTACTAACCCCCCCCCCTCCCTTATCCGGTTTCATTATTCTAATATTCTGTTGTTTTAGGAATGACAGTATCTGCTCTTCTTCCTTAGTTAAATTATTTTTGTTTTCATACTGCCTATTCCTTTTAGTCCATATATTCCTAATGTCCAATTCACATATTTTTTCATATAAAACCGAAACGGGATGTGGGGGGAGGTTTAAAGTGCTACTAATCCTTAGCACATCTTGCTGGAAGTTATTACCATCATTACCAAAGAGTATTCTAAAATTCAATTTCTGTAAAAACATTTTTAAATCAATTAAGACATCAGCCATCTTTACTGTTTGTGTTGGAACAAAGGTTAAACCTTTGCTCAACAAATTAACCATGGTCTCATCAATACTAGTATCAGAAAAAATGATACACCTTAAAGTCCTGGGCCGTATTAAACACTATATTAGGCTTCTCATCAAAAATATTGTTGCCTTGTACCTGTACATTTAATCCATCATTATTACAGCAAATATTGTATATACCATCATCTGCTTTGTCAATGACTGAAAATTCATTATTGCTAATAATATTATGAAAAACATCAGTCATATAATTATTCTCCAAAAGATTGTCCACTATGGTGACATTACTTTCATTATGTTCAGTATTCATGGTTACCGATTGTAACCTCTAAACCTGGCTCTCCCCTGGTAACTACCCCTGCCTCTTTGATTCCTTCTGGACAGAGTATAAGAATTTTGGTTGTTAGACCAATTAGAGTTGTTATTATTGTTCCTGTTATGAATCCTTTCTGATCTTCTTAAAGGAGGATAATTTTGGTCATTAACAAACAAATTCGCCTCTTGTAAATCAAGTTGTGATTGAGTATTACTTTGAACTGATTGTTCTGCTTGCTGTTCCTCATTATTAATGTCTGTACCACTTTCTGTAGCATAGCCAACCCTTGGTGGTTTGGGATAAGCTTGACCACTATTATATTGCTTTTTATCACAATCTAACTACTTCAGTTTCCTTTGTTTTAATTCCATTGACATGTTTTCTATACTTGTGTATATACGTTGATGTTCATATTTATATCTCTCACACTCATTATTTGCTTGCAATTCAACTTCAAGCTTGTTACATTCATCAAGCAGTGCATCAATTTCCCTCTGATTATATTTTATGAGCAGTTCTAGAAATTCAAACCCATGTCAGTCAAACATTATTGTCAGTTCATTAAGTAAGGCAGAATTGTTTATCAGTCCAGCAGGATAGTGCCATACCCATAAGCCTTTTGGCACTACCTTACTTCTTATACAGTCCATAAAAGAAGCATTCTCCAATTGTAGTTTCTTAAGTTTAGAAAGCTTGTTGTCAAACTGATTAAGTAATGTTCTAATAACATCCCCACTTTGTACTATGTTGTGCACATTATGTGCTGCCTGTTCTTCATTAATTAACCATTCATTTAACAGTGGTGGTTTCCAAGCATTAATAGCACTGTGATTATGTATAGAGTTATGCCTTACAACAGTCACATTTCCATTTTGTGTACTAAGAATATTATGCATTTGCCCATCATTATAATGGATATTTGAAGCCATACCTGCTATGTTGGCAGAATTAAAAGCAGGACCATTAATTTTTTGTTGTCTCATCTCACTAATTACTGCTTTTGAAGAGGTTGCAGTTCGCTGTCCAGGCAGAATAATCTGTGAGGCCAGTGAGCCCAGTATTTGCTGCTGGCTCCTATCATGTCCCATAGTTTCACATGCCAAATTATCCACTTGCTGCTGCCCTTGCAACAAGGTAGCTACCGCCTTTTGTTGCTGTAATTGTCCATCCTGACCTTCTGAAACATGTGGCTGTTGACACCTGTGAGAATTTGCAGTGTTCAGTTCATTCAACGCTGAACTCTGCCCACTTCTTAAATCGTCCACAATAGAAGTAAGACATTCAACTCTTTGAGTAAGTCCTTGAATTAAGGCTATAAGGTCTCAGACCAAATGTCCTTGCTCTTCTTGGGTAAATAAACTTTAAGAAAAGCCATATAGCTCCATAAATGCTGCTATATAACAAAAACTATGTAAATGAACAAACAAATGCACAAACTATATAATTAAAACCAAATAAATAATGGTGATGGATATAGAACGGCTTCTTTATTTACTGTTAAGTGCTTTTCATTTGTCTCAAATAGCAAACTTCATCAGAAAACAAGCAACTGAAACCTTCCTTCTTATATGCTTAAAATGGTGTGATTTCCTTTTCAAACAGGAAGTGACATATTCAGTGCTTTTTTAAATAACATATGGCTCATATAAAAACTTATTGCTAAAATACTGATACAATATCCAATCATTTAACCCAGTGTGCTCCATGAATGATTATATTGCAGACAATAAATCATTTTTTTATATATAAATATATATATATATATATATATATATATATATATATATATATATATATATATATAGATATATGTATACACACACAAATATATAGATTAAATGAAAAATTTACTACATCCATCATACTAGCAGTGCATTTTCTATGAGACCCAATAATTAACAAAATATTGATTGCTATATACTCTTGAAAATATATAATATGAATATAGACATGCTAATCAATGCCTAAACTGAAAATATAAAGAACATTATATTTTTTATTATTTATTATTATTATTGATAATTCCTTACTTATTCACTTTCCTACTTTTTTACTTAATACCTAGCCAATACATTTAACTTAAGTACAGAATTAATAGTGCAGTAATCATTTAATCCTCATCCAGTTCAGTTCACATCCTATAGGAAATACATGGTTAACCATCAGCTATGGCTGAATCTTCTCAAGTCCCTCTCATTTGATACTCAAGCATTACAGTGGTTCAAGTCCTACCTAGACAATAGGCAACAGGCAGTGCTATGGGAAAACACTCTATCCTCCCACCTACCTGTCACCCCTGGTGTACTCCAAGGATCCATTTTGGGCCCTCTTCTCTTCTCTATCTTTATAAATGATCTATCTATTAGTATCTCCCAAGCTGTAACAATACAATATGCAGACGACTCCACATTTATATCCTCTGCCACAGGGCCTTCTGAACTGCAGTCCCTCACCCAGAATACCTTTGATCTTGTAGAAGAATGGTTTCTACAGCGGTGTCTACTCCTTAACCCCAAAAAGACTAAACTCTTGCTGTTTACTCCTACACAAAAGTCCATCCCACCTAACTCCTCTATCAAATCTAAAACTGGTACAGTCATATCTCCTGATACTACTACCAAACTCTTAGGAGTAACTATTGACCACAGCCTTAATTATGACACTCATATCAACACCACAATCAAATCAATAAACCGAAAACTAGACTCCCTCTATAAAATTAAGCCCTTCCTTACTCCCATAGCTAGAACTACTATTGTCCACACCCTTCTTAACTCTACTCTCTTTTATGCCTCACCTATATATACAAATATATCCAAAAGCAACCTCCACAAGCTGGCAGTCTCCTACAATAATATTGCCAGATTTGCTACCAGCTCCCCTTTTAGAACCCACCACTGCCAAAATCTGAAGTAGCTGGGTTGGCTTGAATTGCACAATCAAATTTTATTTCATCAACTAATTATTGCCCATAAAACCCTTTATCACCCAGATAATATACCAATTCTCACAAGTCTAATCTGCCCATATAAAAATCTTACAAACCTACACTCAGCCAATAAACTTCTGGTATCCAGACATAAACCCAACAATAAAGCAGGAGATTCCCTTTTCTCTAATACTGTGAGGAAAAGTTGGAACCTACTTCCCAGTGAACTTACATCTCTGTCTTCTACTACACTCTTCAAAAAGAAACTTAAACTATACCTTACTAGCCATTGGCTATGTCCCTGTTCAAACCCTGACTAAGACATTCTCTGTCTATTTTCATCATAATCATTCTTCCCAGGCTACTTACTCACTTTATTGCCACTTTAAGGCCTATACCTTCTAGTTGCACTTATTGTACCAAAGAAAGATGGATTGGACATCTTTCGGTCTCTTGATGAGTTTCTGCCCCTCTACCTACTCTCCCAATCCTGTTTTTAACTAGTCTGTTCTTCTGTTCCTTACTTATAACTTTGAGATGGGAATCTCCCATATCCTTCTGAATATTTTCTTCCCACAGTGTTCACAAAAAAAAAAAAAAAAAAAACACAAAACACAAAGGATTATCTTATTTTATATTTTGTTCTATTTTTCTGTTCCATCATGTATGCTAACTTACCTTAAACACTTGTTTTAGTCTGACAAGCTGTCTGTATCTGAATTTTAATGTTCTGTAACTGAATTTTTAATGCTCTTTGTGTTATCTGTTTTATGTGGAGCTTTTCTCCCCAGGCCTCTACTGAAAATGGACATATATCCAGTTAGACTAGCCCGGTCAACAAATGTAAAATAAATAAATAATAAAAATAAAAAGGCAGTGGTAAAAGGACAATTTGTCTGGGCTGCAAGAATGGTAACTCTCGATGCTGATTTTAGCAAGGAATGTGGGTTGCTTAAAAAGATATTCATCAAAAGAGGGTATCCAACAAGTATGTTGGAAGATATATATAATGAAGTGCGAACAAAAAGGGAGAATGGACATTTTAACCCCATTCTTAGTTACCATGGAGAGAACCATCAGATAAGGACTAAACAAGTGCAATATGACTGCTCAGTTGCATTTATAACAACATTTAGTACGCATTTTTATGAAGTAAAAGCTATCATGATAAACAATCAGGCCATCATTAATGATGTAAAAATCAGAGAAAAGGTAGGGGAAGGATTACAAATGGTGGCAAGAAGAGGCAAAAACCTTAAGAACTTAATAGAGCATTGTAAAAAACCTAGTAATAACTTATACATGGGTATGAGTAGGTGTGGAATGCGTAACCACTGCAGTTTTATATCCCAAGGTCAAGGTGTTGAGATCAAAAATAGAAAATACAGAATTACTGGAAAATTTAATTGTAATACAAAAATGGTAGTTTATGTTGCCATATGCCAATTATGTCCGACATATTATATAGGAAAAACAACTAGAAGTTTGAAAGAGAGAATGTATGAGCATATTTATGCAATCAGAAAAGGCATTTTAACAACTGTATTAGCAAAGCATATATATGAATTTAAAGATAATCTGTTCAAGTTTTGTGAAATACAGCAGATTAAAGAAGAGAATAGGGGTGGACCTTGGACTATTCAGCTGGAAAAGGCTGAATTGGTTTGGCAACTGCAACTATATTTATATGTATGGCCAGGATTAAATGATTACTGCACTATTAATAGTATACTTAAGTTAAAGGCATTGGCTAGGTAGAAAGTAAAAAAGTAAAAAAAGTAGGAAAGTAAATAAGGAATTATCAATAATAATAATAAATAATAAAAAATAGAATATTATGTATAATATTTTCAGTTTAGGCATTGGTTAGCATGTTTACAGTCATATTGTGTCTTTTCAAGAGTATATAGCAATAACTATTTTATTAATTATTTGGTCTCATAGAAAATCTATTGCTAGTATGATGGATACATAAGTTTTTCATTTAATCTATGAAGATTTGTGTATATATATATATATATATATATATATATATATATATATATATATATATATACACACACACACACACATATATTTATATATAAAAAATCATTTATTGTCTGCAATATAATCATTTATGGAGCATGTTGGCTTAGATGACTGGATATTGTATCAGTATTTTAGCAATACATTTTTATATGAGCCATATGTTTTTTAAAAAAGCACTAAATATGTCACTTCCTGTTTGAAAAGGAAATTATGCCATTTTAAGTATATAAGAAGGAAGGTTTCAGTTGTTGTTTGTTGTCTAATAAAGTTTGTTATTTGAGACAAATGAAAACACTTAGCAGTAAATAAAGAAGCCATTCTATATCCATCTCTTCAGTCCATGGCAGTATATCTCATGTCATTTACAACCATGCCCACTACGGCTGTGTCATATGTGTACCTGTGATGCAATGATGTGAGTATATGCATGATATCCTGAATCCTGGAACATGATAGGCAACTGATCATGACCTTCTCATGCACAGTCTGGTAAGTGGCTCATTGGTGTGTCTCTCTGTACAGTTACCTATTATTATGATACTGGACTGTGTGGCGGGTTGCCTTATGGGCTGTTGACATGAGACACTGTGACATTTGGATATACGTTTCATGGTGGGTGCTGTCTGTTTTTTGTGTTCATGAAGTTGCTGAGGGTACTTATTTCTTGGGTTATATTTAGGAGGTATTTATGGTTTAGGTAAATTACTTCTAAGAGCCTTAGAATATAAATGTCTATGTGTTAGGTCTCAATTGTGTGTGATTGGTCCAGTGTGGTGTTCTAAGGTACTGACAATTTACTTGCTATTTGTTGTGGCTTTGTGTCAGAACTTTGTCAACATTAACAATATAATTACATATTTCACAGACTGTGTCACTGCATTTGTTTGTTTAAGTACTAGGTCGTTGCTAGTAAACAGTCAATTACTACATTCTGTCAAGGTACCCATTCTAGTCAACCTGGTTCCTGTTACTTACTAGTGTAGGCTGAAGGTGGTTAGTGCTTAAGAGGTAAGGAGTTGATTTACTGAGTGCTATCTGTCTAAAATGAACAACCTGGGTGGTATCTACCAGTATGGCCAAGCCTGGATAAACAGCACATATGTCAGCTCCACAAGCAAGATATTAAAATAAAGTATAAGAAAAGCCAGCAAGGAAAACCTAATCACAGATCTCAGTTAAGCTTCCAAAAAAAAAAAAAAAGGTGAGAAAGGGGAAGGAAAATATATGAGATCAGATGGCGGAGATGGAGAGTGACCCTGAAGATCCTGTGACACTGTTAAGTATTTGGAAGTAAATGAAGAAATGAAGAAAACCCAAGTAGAAATGTAAGAACACAAGATGAAAGAATGGATTGGGTGTAACAAGGGTTCAATGAACATGCCACAATTTTGCAAAGACTGAACAAAGTAAATGAAGAACAAAGCCAGAGCAGATTCAGCAGAGAACAGAATGGATTGCCTAGAGATGAAGGTAATCAACAGAGGACAGAATGAGAAGAACTTAAAGATGATGGGAATACCAAAAAAGAAATATGGGGGACAAGATTGTAAATGAACAATTGCAAAGCTACTAGTACAATGGACAGAAATGGAAGAAGCAGACATTAAGATAGACCTTGCCCACTGCACAGGAAAGAGACCAGAACGAAGTTTGAGAGTAAGGCTTACAATAGTATGCTTTCAAACTTTTGAGCTCATAGAAAAAAAGATTTTAAAAAGTCTGTAAGATTCAAGGAAAAACTTGCAAGCAGGAGTGGAGAAGGTGGTTGCTGAGCAAGACTTTTCCTATGATACAAGACAGAGAATGAGAGCACTTGAACAGCCATGAGAACATGCAAAGAGAAGAAGGATGGTGGCATATGATCTACCCTACATCTTTCAAAGTATTTGCCCAATGGACAATAAGATCATTGAATAATCCAAAATAGACTTGTAACTCACTAGTGAAGCCCATAAACCAGAGAGTAGCTCAAGGAAAGGGAGAACCACAGACCAGAACAGACCAGAAATGCAAGAACAAATGGTAATGAAATAGAGTGAGAGAGATACACACACACACACACACACACACACACACACACACACACACACACACACACACACACACACACACACACAACTGAGCAAAAATATTTCCCAGTTTTGAAGAAACAACAGACTGAGGTAGAAAGTGGAGATAATTAGAGAAGAAGAAAAAAAACAGAAGGAACGGGGTGACAAATATAAAAGGCACATATGGAAACTGGGATCAAAATAGGCAAGAGCAGAAGGAAAGAGCATGTGATATAACAACAAATGGACAAACTTACAGCAAAGACAATAAAATCCAAACACGAGATTAGACCTAAGACTTACTGAAATATAAAAGTTTAGACATATAAAACAAAGACAAGTAGTAAATAAAACCATATGAGAAGAATCCCATTACAGGAATGACAAATCTATAAGTATGCTAGCGATATTGTAAATAGCAAATTTAGCTTATGAAAGAAAGTTAAAATGCGAAGTAAAAATAATAATTCTGCTCACTCTTAGACTGTTACTAGGCTAATGACCCAAGGCCATGGCTTTCTGAGCCTAGTCAAGTTTTCTTAAAATAATAGTGTCCTGTATCCAAATAGCACATTAAGTGCTAGACATTTATAAGCTACTTCTGTCCATAAGAGACATGGGTGCCAGGCCCATTGTAAATTCCATTTTCCTCATTCACTGGTCTAGGTTGCTTGCTGCCACTGAGGGAAATATGGGGGGGGGGGGGATGGAAAAATGTTAATAAGGAAGAGAACTTTCCTGTAAATGACTAAAAATGTGTTGCACAGTAGACATTAAGATAAACATAGTAGACATTAATATAAACATTCATTTTCAAATGATGGAGAAAGCTACACTAGTAGCAGGTACTTGTTCATACTGGAAAAATAGGTGGTAAGGCTTGAAAGAAACAAATTAAATCACTGGCCAGAACAAGGAGTTGGATTGAAAGAAGACCACTAGAAGTGTATGTAGGGGAAGGGGGCAGTGGAAAACGGTATAAAAATAAAGGGTTTTAGTAATGCACTAAATCTAGAAAAGAAGGGGAAGAGTCATTGTAAAGAAAAGGCAGATTGCATAGTTGCTTTCAAGTTAAACTGATTTAGGCAGAAGGACAGGAGGAATAGTATCATACCTCTCAACTTATCATAAGAAATCTGGACAAAGCCAAAAAAATGGGGGGGGGGCAAAGCCCCAAAAATAGGGACATATTTTAAATATTGCTCTTATAAACCTAGAAGGTAGATAGAATAAAAGGTTTTGTGTTAGCATGTGTTTCTTGAAGGATATAAAGTTTGAAAATCAAATATCTGTCATCATTTAGTGACTTCCATCCTTAATAGTTTGCAAGAAAAATACAAATTTTATGAGAAGCAGAGTGAAAATATCAAACAAAAATCTGGACATTCTGTGAAAATCTGGACAGTTGAGAGGTATGAATGGTATGAGAATAAGAAGAACAGGAATACAGGTGAAAGAACTTGGGGAAAAAGAAATGTTTATTATATGTGAATAAGTAGAGGGGCATGGAAAAATGATAGGCAGTAAACCTGAAGCCATAGACATTAGGGGGCTACAGTAACAAGATGAGAGAAATGAAGATATAAAGGATGTGAAAAGAAGGAGATGAAAGGCCTGATTAGAGAGACATATTTTTCACAGCAAAGATTGTGAGAAGGAGAAGTCCAGATCAGGACATAAGAACAGAATGAAAAGTAGTTGTGGTAGGTCATCTAATGTGACAGAGACCACCAAATAGCTCAATTGGAAGAGGAAATAAAATAAAACAAGAGGCAAAAAAATGAGCAAAAAGGAAGAGTCTGTGGGGCTGGCATAAGATTTCTTATTCAAAGATAATCACTGTCATAGGATTGTAGGAAAAGGAGTCACAATGGAGACATGCACATTGCACAACAGAAAAACAGAAACTGTGAAGATGGAAGAGCTATTTGTAAATATGTACAAAGTTAAATCAGAAAAGAGGGAAAGGGGAAGAAATAGTGGGAGAAGAATGATTGCTAGGGTTATAAACATAAGGACTAAAAAAAGGGAACATGGGAGGGAAGTAATAGAAACACAAAGAAAAAGGAAGGGGAAAACAGTACATGGGAAAGGAGGAACTAAAGATTGAGGTATGGTTATGGAATGTAAATGGGCCACTTAACAGAAACAAAAGAGAAATAATTCTGAGACATGTGTGGAAGATAGAAACTCACATGATAGCCCTGCAGGAAACATGCTTAGAAAAGATCAAAAAAATTGAGAGAAGGGGGAATAAAACTTGGCAGGGAGCTCATCATGGCAAGGGAAGAAACAAATAGAAGTGGTGCAATGGACTAAAAAGAAGACTTGGACATTTAAAATAGAAGGAAGGATAAAAGGCAGGAAAGGAGAATTTGCTGAAATTAAAGGCATACTCAAGTGGAAGAAATATTCATCAGTAACAGTGTACATACCACCAAAAATGAAAATGAAAATAAAAGAATTGATGGAGATAATGTTATGATTCCAAGAATGAGTATGCATATGTTTATGAGACTGGAATATTGCCAAGTGTAGAGGAGGCAGTTAAAGATCCAAAAACTAGATGGCTTGTACAGGATGGAAGGTTCCTAAAGAATGTCAAAGGATTGGCAGGTTTGGTTGATACATGGAAAATAACATAAAGGGAACCAATAAATGAAGGATTTACAAACTACTCAAGTTTAACATAAGAGTTGGTCAAGGATAGGTAGGACATATATTTCTAGGAAGTATCAGGATTTAGTATAGCAAGTTATCATAGAAACAATAATGTTAACAGACCTCACCATGATATGAATACAACTGAAAAGAGGTGAAAGAATCAGGTATGGAGAAGCATTGGAGTTTAACAAATCATTTGTTTGAAAATATGGAAGGCAAGGTCTGGGTATTGGGTTTAATGAAGAAAATAATCATCAAAGAAAAGGAGATACAGAGACATTAACAGGATGAAATGAAAATTAGCTTGAAAAAACAAACACATGAATACTTAAAGGACAAAGAAAAATGTAAATTGACAACCAACAGAGCAATGCTGAAGAAACTTGCTGGAATAGAAAAAAGGAAAATTAATCAAAGTAGGAGAGAGAGAGAGGAGAGAGAGAAATAAGAAAACTAATAAGGCTGAGAAGATGAAATGATCTGGAGCAAGAAGTTGGTGGTAGAAAAGCTATTTCTCAGGAGTAACCCAAAAGCAACAAAAGTGTTAGCAGTGAGTTTAAGGCAACAATAAGTGGAAAGAAGGCTATACAAAATCAGAACAGTGAATGAAAAGCAAGAGAGAAAGACACTAAAAGGAGTACTGCAGGGATTGAGTACTACCAAGAATTATATCAGTAAGCACAAAACAAGGAATAAAGGGCAAAGCAAATAGAGGAATACTGTAGTGGTGCAACAAGTAATACACTTGCCGTTGACACTGGAACACAAGAAAACTGTGGATTCTATTCTCACTCCATGTTATTGGATTGCTGACAGTGCTACCTTCCAGAGCATGTTATACACTGGGTGAAATATTAAACCAAGGTAACATCTGCCTGACTTGGTGGTAGTTCAGGTGGGTGTAAAAGATCCTGTGGCACCTATTATAAGGAGTAAGGGGGGCTTTATTTCAAAAACACACTATTTACAGATCCAAACCATCTATATGCTTATCAGAATTAAGTAATTAAACATTACATTTATTAACACAAACAAATAATATCTCAAACATCATTTATCTCCCACCCTTTCAAACATAACCATTTTTATATTCTGTATTAAAAACATTCATATTCCATTTCAATTATACATACTCACTTAACATCTCAATTTCCATTTTTTCTAAATAAAGGTAATTATTTTTTATTCTTTTCACGTCTTTTGTTTAATTTTCATAAAAAATATAAAAATATAAAATTCTATTTGTATCCATTTTAAATCACTTTAAATTCTTCATAACATAATAATTTTTCATCTTCATCTTTTTTATATTCTAAAATAGTGTTCCATAATCTCCTCTACTTTACAAATGTCATATAATCTATCAATCTTTTGCTTACATTTTATATTTGCTTCAAAGGGTAACTTTTTAACCATAAGCCTCCATTAAATATTTTATATCGGTAATACATTCTTAAATCTTAATTTTCTTTCTTTAATCACTTTTTTAAATTTTGTTTATTACCCTCATACCAAATTTTATTGTAGTACTATATAACATGATAATAACATTATTTTTCATACAAGCCCTTTATATTCTTTACACCAATATTCAAATTAATACCCCACTTCTTAACTAACTCAAAATATTCAATTTCTTCTCTATAAAAATTTTTCCTCTTAGTTCTTTCAAAAACGTTTCTATATTTATTCCATAATACATTACCTACGACATCATATTTTTCTTTTTTTTTATAATCCAATATAAATTTAATGAAGCTAAATGCACAATTGGATTCTTTAAACCAGTTCATCCTTCTTTCTCTTTAAATAAACATGTTTCTTTTAAAAGGATGCAGCCTTGACCCTCATATAAAAGTAAATATTAGTTCCAACAAACTTTTTTCTAAATTAGAAAAAAACATGAACACTCCCCAAATATCCTAACTTACCCTATATATATAATATATATATATATATATATATATATATATATATATATATATATATATATATATATATATATATATATATACATATATATGAATTAAATATGCTTTCTTTTTAAAAGACAATTTAAAAGTTTTCTTTTTAACAAACATTTTTAATTTAACTGTTTCCTCCATATGTCATTATATTTTCTACTTTACCAAAAAATATACCTAACAAATTAATTTCTGTTTCTGAAAATGGTATTCCAATATCTTTAACTAACTCACCAAACATGAATATTTCCTTTATTTATATTAATCCTACTTTTCTAAGACACATATCTATATTTGATAGTTTTTCCTTAATCCACTCTTTATGTTTTGCAATTATAACACCATCTGCATAAGACAAATGTATTGTTTTATTTACATTTGCATTGTAAACTAAACACCCCTCTCTAACAGATTTCCTTCCCTTAATTATTATTGTATTCATGACTAAAGAAAACAAAACACTACTTCAAGGACACCCTTGTTTAACTTCTTTTTTAACTTGTATTTCTTAACTAAACTTACCATTCACAATAATTTTCTTCTATGAGTTATTGCACACTGATCTAATTAAATTATTAAATGTATTATGAAAATCATATTTGTCCTAAATTAGAAACATCATTTTATGGCAAATTCTATCAAGTGCTTCCCCTTTATCGCATACTGTCACTTTGCATCATTTTTATTCTTTATTACACATATTATTACTTCTTTAACTAAAATCAATAAATCTTTACCATCTCTTTTCACATATCCATATACAGTTTTCACTATCAATTTATAAAATAAATTACTAACTATAAATTGTTCTTTTCATCATAATTTTATAGTAAACATAATTCAACATTATAGGTCTCCAATTTTTTAATCACTTGTTTATCAACTTTTTATATATCAACATAATACCATCACACATACTTTTATTCTGCATTCTATTGCTTAAACATTTAAAATGTTTCAACAGAATTTTCTTATCCATATTCATTTTATTATAAAATTCATAAGTTATCCCATCAAACTGTGGCATGTTATCTGTTTTTATTTCATTTTAGTACTGTATCTAATTCTTTCTTCTCAATCATTTGAATTAATTCTTGATTTTTGTTTTCATTTTCTACATGTTTTACACGCCATAAGTCTTTTTGGCTCATATTTATTGAATCATATGTTCTCATAAAAAAATCAACTTCTTCCATTATTTCTTTCATGTTTATCTCCACTTTACCTTATCCAATTATACTATTTTCCCATTTTTCTATGTTTTGCTTTTGTTTTCCTAAAACGGGTGGCACTTCTTCAACTTTCCCATATACTGCATATCTTGGATTTTCTGTCAACTTCTGAATCCTGATTACATTTTCTTAATATATTTATTTTCCTTTTAACTTCCTTTGTGTTTTTTTTTTCACTTTTAAAATTATTCTCATAATCCCTTACTACCTCTCTACATCTCCTTTTTTTCTCATCCCAATAAAAGTTTTCAATACTGATATACACTGTCTTATACATTATTTGAAACCGCCATTCTCCAATATTCTCATTAAAATCAATCATAATACAATGATCTTCCCATAGTTTGTTTCATATATTTCCTATATAACTCATCTTGCATGTTTCCTTTTAAAACGTTACCCTCCTTAATAAAATCTTGCCTATCTATAATTTCAGCATAAACGACTAAATGATCTGAGTAAAAATATGTCTTTTGATCTAAAATGTATTTTCTTTAAATTATCAGAATAAATTAAATAATCTAGTTCAGTCATTAAATTTCCCCTTCTATATTTATTTATTTTTTTTCAAAATCAATTATCCACATGTTATCAGTTGTTTTGCAGCTCTAATATCTGAGCCTATCTTACTACTTATTGTTCTTAAATTCCATTTCCAATCTTCTACCAGATTTAATTAATATGAAATAAGCAAGTTCTTCAAATAAATTACTTCTTTTTTAACTTGTGTATATTCATATACACAAATTATTATCCAATATATTATTTTCATTCTTAATATCTCATGCAGTCCCTCTTCCTGGACTAACTATTATTACATTTAAAATTCAAATATATTTATTTTTATATATAATAGTTACCCATGAACAGAAATCCTCTTCAAAATTCCACCTTATTTCCCCGCCTCATATATGTTCAACTTATTATCACATTCTCATCCAATAGTCTAACATCATGCAAGCATATCACATTACATTTTTGTTTTAAACGCCACTCTAAAATTAAAAATCTTTTTTTTTTTCATTTATCAAACTATTAACATTTTGCAGTTTTAGCTAATAATTATTTTCTTTTTTACTCTATTACTTATTGACTCTTTATATTTTTTCTTTTTCCTTTCTTCTAACCTGTTCTTCTTGATTTAAGAATTCAAATTGATTTCTAATTTTACCATACATTTTTTCACCTCTTTCTTCTTCAATAATAGGAACATGTAACATTTCTCTCCCTAATATTCCATCATTATCTATAGAATTCTTATCACACCTAAACAAAAAAGTTTACCACTTCCACAATTCTTTACATAATGCTTTATAATTAATGGCAACATGCCCAATTTCCCCAAATTGATAGTATTTTCTTTTATCACATTGTTTTATTAAATGAACCCCTGCACCACAATAGAAACACATTTTAGGTTGCCCCAATATTTTAGCATTCCCCCTTTCCCATGCATGTTTATCACACAGGGCAAATGTGCAATGATATAATTTCTTACATTTAACTAAATCATTAATTCCATCCTCATTCCAGAATCCCTTACATCAAAAGTCTTTCTAACATCAATTATTTCATTACATTTGTATTTTGAAAATCCTCAATTCATTTTGAGTCATATCAGATGTTCAAAAATGTATTTTAACTTTACATTTCAAGAAAGTCTTTGTCCCCTTAATCACACGTTAATACATGAGAAAATGTCCTTTTTATTAAATTACAAAGTTCTCTGCTTTTTCATAGTCTTCAAAGGTTACCTCACAAAAAGTTTCAGGGTATACACACACACACACACACACACACACACACACACACACACACACACACACACACACACACACACACACATATATATATATATATATATATATATATATATATATATATATATATATATATATATATATATATATATAAATGTTCTTACATATTCTGGTTTTACCCCAAACGTCCAGTAAAATTATCCAAAATGTAGGGCATGAATTTTGTATCATTAAGAAATGTTAATGTTGACAAGTATCTCCTAGATTTAAAAATATATACTAGAAAGTTAAATTTAAATTGCTTTTTTCAGAAGAATGGTACCTATGAACCAGTTAAGGTTTGTACAAGAATGAGTACATTCAACCCTCCACCCCACCCTACTATTCATTTATTTGAAAATATGTGTATGAATGATATCAGAATGTTGTTAAACAAATCCAAAATTACCACATTTAATTTAACAGAGTGTGAAACAAAACTTTTGCAGAGTATTTGTTCCAATAAATCCATTACAATTATGAAGCCTGATAAAGGGGAAGGTTTGGTGGTCATGGAGCAACAAATGTACATAGATAAAATGTTGTGGATTCTATATGGAGACTGTTATGTGGAAAGCTCTCTAAATGAGTTTAATATAGCTAACAGAAATATTGATGTCACTTTGAATGATTTATTATTTAACTAGCAGATAACACAGGAAGAACATAGCTTTCTAACATAAATGTACCCCAAAACTCCAACAATATTTGGAATCCCCAAGATACATAAAAGCATCAGAACCCCCCCCCCCAGGCCTCTTGTAGATGCAAAAGCATGGAAAACAACACCTTTAGCCAATTTTTTTGATTTTCATTTAAAATCTACACTTCTTGATTACCAACATATACTCAAGGATTCAAGGGATTGTTTGAAGAAAATTAAGAATGAATTATATAGTAATAAATTAATTTTGGCTACCATTGATATAAAAGATTTATTTAGCGTAATACCACATGAAGTGGGCCTTGACCTATTTTATAATTTTTTATGCAGTAACACAAATATAATGCATGAAAGGATATTAATGTTTAGAACTTTAATGGAATTGGTCCTTAACAACAATTCCATCATATCTGATAACCAGCTATTTAAACAGACAACATGTGTAGCAATGGGGGGAGGCTTGTGCCCCCCTGTTTGCCAATATAGTTTTAGCCCAGTGGGAACTCACTCAGGTATTCACTTCAGAGCTATTCAAGGTGTGTCAATTCTATGGAAGATTTTTGGACAATATATTAATATTCTGGGAAGGCAGTGAAAATGAATTAAAGATTTTTTTTGAATTTTTAAATACTAGTACATCCTTTTTAAATTTCACTATGGAAGAATGCAGTGACAAGATCATTTTTTATTTATATATTTATTATCAAAATTGAAGTAGAAGAGAACTTTAAAACCATGATATACAGAAAACCCACACATTCTAATACTCTCTTACACTATGAGAGTGGACACCCTGATTTTCAAAAAAAGTCAGTTGTCAAAGGCCAATGTGTTAGATTGGCACGTATGATCAGTGACATAAAAATGTTCTATGAAGAGAGGGACAAGTTGAGGGATATGTTACAACAAATAGGGTATCCTAACAATTTTATTGAACCAATTCTTAATGATGTCATGGAAAAAAAGGTATGTGGATACTTTTTTCCATTATTAGGGACTGATACATCTGGTATTGTTACCCCTAATATTAACTTTTTGAGTGAAGATACAAACATGACCCAAGATTTTAGCAAGTCCCTTATTTTAACTTATAACCCATTATTTTATGACATCAAGGACATATTAAATAAGAATTGGTTTATTTTTAGAGGAGATCAATAATTGTTAAAAAATGTGGGGGGAAAGCCATGTGTTGTATATAAAAAAAGATGCTTGTTTTAAAAATTTACTTGAACAAAACACAGTGGGTTATAAAACCTATAGAAAAGGATGGATGACCAAATGTGGTCATTGTACACAGTGTTCAACTATTTTTGAAATGGACACCTTACATATTCCACATTATGGTCTAATACAGTTGAACCATAGGTTGAATTGTAACAGCACTTTTGTAGTTTATGCAGCCTTATGCCAATCCTGTGAAGGATTATATATAGGCAAGACTAAAATGGCTTTCAAAGTGCGTGTATACCAACACAATTATGATATTAAAAAAGTCAATGAAAAAAATGCATTGGCATTGCACATCAAGGAAAATCCTGACCAAAGGTTTAAATTTATTGCCTTTGACCAAGTTGTTCATAACAACAGGGGGAGGGGGGGTGGTCCACGAGAATTGTTTCTCGAATTTAGAGAATATATGTGGCAGTTAAGATTTAATGCCAACAACCCCCCTGGGTTGAATGATACTATTTCCTTCTCTAGTTATTTAAAACTGAAAGCTGAATTTTATCTTTGATAGTTGTGTAATGTTTTAACTTGCACAGCAAATAAGCAAACTAGGGGAAAATGTGGTCAGTGTATGTTTATAATACATCTTTTTATACTGTCTTAGTGTATCAACAGTATGCTGGATTGATATTTGTTATTTATTTATACATACGGGTTAGTGTGAAGAACAAACACGCTACTGTAGTTTGTTTTGTCTTGCGATTTTTTTATTATTATTTCAATGTTCAGTTTTAAAATATATTGTTGCAATACAGCTTGAAATCTATAGTGGCAATACAGCTTGAGAAACAGTGTTGCAATACAATTTGAATCCTGTACAGGAAATTAATTGTGGTCATGTGGTGGTGCCTGGCTTTTAAAGGGAAGTGATGTCAATGTTTTATGTAATCTGATGAAATCAAGTGTATCTACTGATGAAAGCACTCATTAAAAGAATATCTTTCTTCATATTTGTGGCATTTTTCTTATTTTCATTCAAGTTTAGTTTAATTCTTGGTTATAAATTTCAACATCTCATTAAAAAATTATTTAAAGATTCTGGAGTCTGATCATTATTTGTCTGATTCTAAGTCAGCAAGATGTTTGCTTGCATATAGTCAAGGCAAGTCTTTAGCACAATATTGGGGGGGGGGGGGTTCAAACAAGGCATTAGAGTTTTGCCGCCTATGGTGTAACTCAGAATAACAGGTCATGCCTCAAAGGGATAGGTACCATGTTGGAATTGTTCAACATTTTACTTTTACAAACAGACCCAGAGTTTTTGTAATTTGCTGGTTTATTACATGCAACAGTAAAAAAGTAGTATATCTTGTCACTTTTTCTTGTTCAGCATTTTATATAAGGAAGACTTCACAATGCTTAAAAAACATGGATCTCTGAACACTTCAGTGACATCAGATGTAAAATGGAGACAAATACACTTTATCAGCGTACTAAACAGCATCCAGGTGCTATTTATAAATTTACTGGCATTGATCAATTAATTACTGATAATACATATACATTTAGGTGACATGAGTTGCTATGTATTTTATTAGATTAATATGTTTCTAACTATGGCAGATTACTTATTTGCTATTTGTCATGGTGTATTGAAATTATATGAGCATAATCTTTATACAATAATACTTTTTCAGTTGTTAATTGTTTCATTATATATTATTATGCTGGAAGGCCACATGACTTCATTTATCTTATAAAATATATTCATTTATTGATACCTTAGATAAATACTGAGAATGATATGGTGATACATGGCACAGGCAGCAAACACAGTGGCAGGGTCAGCAAGTTTAATATGGCAGACACATGACCTACCCCTTCTCCTGAAGAAGATCCATTAGTCTCAATTGACTAATATAAGAAGGAAATTGATCTACAGAGCCACAGATGTTGTACCCCATCCCCTGCTGTTTAAACCACAGTGGGCACTGATGGCTGCATTGATCATAGGGACAGCAGCAGCAGTTGAGGCTGCATGCTGATGGCTGACAATGCCTTGGTTTCTGCCCAATACTCGAGATTAGTGTCTCCATGGTCATTACATATTTGTCTGGACAATATTCCAAGCATAGGCCAGTGCCACTTCAGCCAGAGCAGAGCTGTCTAGTTTTACTCTCAGCAGGCACACTATTCACATTATTTTTTTTCCACTGCTGGATTAAATTGTGATTACTGACTTTTATTTGAGTCTTTTTCTTGTGTGCTGACAAAGTGGCTTTTGAGAATATGTTTGTAACTTTACTGCAATTTTGCTGTTGTTGTACAGTGTTGTACATTTTTTGAATGCCAAGATGGGGTGACGTTCAAGGGGGGACTTTGTGATTGAGCATCACAGTATATTTTCACAGCACTTGTACTTTGCAGACTACAGAAAAATTAAACTTTCAGTGCTTTGATGAGGTCAGGGACACTGGTCATATGTGTGTGGGGAGGACTGACTGCCTAAATTGTAGTGGAGATCAGTGATATATTCCTTTGTGGCAACTGCCTGAGATGATAGTTCCCAGCGTCATCTTTTAATCTAATCATTCTGCTGTCCATAACATTGCTGTGGGCTTTCTGTCTCTGTTCTATAGGATATTATACAACGACCCCCCATCAATATTACAAAACGTGCACGCTAATTGGTCAGCGTGCACGTTGTAAATCAGAGTTATAGTAATGGAAAAAGGTCCGGTCGCCCAGACTTTTTCCATTAGTATAACTTTTTTTTTTTTTTTTAAAGCAACGGAGAACGCAAGATCTCCATTGCTTCTTACAACCTGTCTTGCTATGTTAAACGAGTTTAACATAGCGAGACAGCTTTAAAAAAAGCAACGGAGCATCTCCGTTGCTTTTTTTAAAGCTGTCTCACTATGTTAAACCCATTAAACATAGCGAGACACTTTAAAAAGCAACAGAGATCTTGCTTTCTCCGTTGATTTTTTCAAAACTGTCTCGTTATGTTAAATGGGTTTAACATTGCGAGACAGCTTTAAAAAAAGCAACAGAGATTCTCCGCTGCTTTTTTTAAAGCTGTCTCGCTATGTTAAACTCATTTAACATAGTGAGACAGGTTGTAAAAAGCAATGGAGATCTTGATTTCTCCATTGCTTTTGCCCACAGCTCTGATGTACTGCATAAATATACTCATGCGCAGTACATCAGAACTGCTGCAGAATACCAGACAGCTGCAGAAGGGCAGCAAGGAGGCATTATACAATGCCATTATTTAAGAAAAGTAATTATTTTTTTTCTTAAATAATGTCATTGTATAATAGCAATAACCCACTTGTGTGGGTAATGCTGGATTTGCCCATGGTTGTCTTTGTTTGGCCACTTGGGCTTCGCCCTTGTGACCAAACCACACCAACCATGGGTAAATCCAGCATTACCCATACCCAGGCATGGGTTATTGTTATATTATTATATGCACTGTTGGTCAAGGCACTTCATGCGGTTTTGCTTTTCCAAATTTGCAAATTATACTGTTACGTTATTTACCTTATTTGCATTTGCCATTGGTCTCATTAATAAAATGTTGCAAATGTTCATCACATTATAGTCATTTGCATAGCAAGCTGGCCTAGATATTTCATAGTCTTGAGCAATTTAATGATGTCTGAGTCAACCCCACCCTGTGTGCCTTGTTTGCCATTGTTCATTGTGCAATTTTACTTTATGCTTTGCACTGGTTGTTTCCGAACCCTGGCCTATACTTTTTGGTATAAAATGCTGATACTTTTCAGTCATTTGGCTACATTTTGTAAACTTCTGAAACATTTCTTTTATTTCATGTTTCTGTTTTCTCTGTTTTGTGACTCTACATCATAAAACATGGTGGTAATAGTTAACTTTAACTTCTGTCTGTAAGGGGGGGTTTTTGTACAGTGACTATGAAAAGAATATTCTTCTTAAAGATGCACAATAATAATATTATATTTCATGAGATGAGTCCCACAAATGTTGTTCTGAAGTTTTACGACCAAAATATCATGAAAATGGAAATTTCTGAGAAGCTGTTGAACTGACCATTACACACATTTTATCTACACAACTGGGAACTGGGAAGCTCTGACTAACCTAGAGAAATCTGTGAATGTAAATACTAGATGGAGATATACTAGAAGGGCTACCTTCTACAGGAGATAGAATGCACTTGTGAGTCAGAGTGAATAGGTTCTTGGTTTAGTGGTTTTGGTCCCCAGCCTTTTTTTGCCTCTGATTTTATGTCCATTAGACAGGGGAGTCTCATTTATTATGATCAATCCTCCAGTCACCTCTATTTACATAGTGGTACTTCTGAGTAGAGTCTTTAGAGGTTCAGTTTCTTTGGATTTTCCAGGATGGAGGTGTCTCACTATTCCAGGAGCCAGTCACAGCATGGGGTTCAGGCACAGGTCTGTGTAGAGCAGGAGGTATCTTCAGTCTGGCAGTTGGAGTTTCTTCAGGTCTGGCATCTGGTGACAGGTTTTGGGGGTTGTGGCTTTGGTTTTGATGCACTGGTCGGTCCTTTACATTCGCAGGTGGGCATTGTAGTGTCTCAGATTTCTTGCATATGACAGCATCAGCGTTTCCGATAACTGGTCTGATAACCTGAGGTCCTTCCTGACTTCCTCAGCATGCTGCAGGTTCATGATCAGGGCCAATAATGTAGGTGGCTACTTCATACTCCTTTAGCAATGTGGAGCCAACGAGAGGATACTGTCAACAGTGATTGGGCAAGTCACCTATATGGTCTAAGATGATACCAGGGTTTGATCCTATCCACTATGACTACCTTCTTTTTCCCTTAACAGTAGTTTTGGGTACATCGGCACCCTTTATCAATATGGCTCTGGCACGTTTGCCTGTACTTGTGTGGTGACTGCTATCCACTATGGCACGATGTATCGGTGTTCTTAGTGGGTTTTCCATCCTATCCGCAACTTTGTCAGCCTTCTGGCTTATAGAAGTAGATGTACTTATATAGCTTTGATTTATGTAATTCTTGTGACATATGGGTTCTGTATGTGGGCCTCCAGAGTAGCCCTATGGAGCCGAGTGGGGCATGCAGGCTAGAAACCTGTGGGTTCTGTCCTTTAGATGAAGCCTTATCTTGCCAAGTTGTGACATATGTTGTGGGATCAAAAGGTAAGTTGCTCTATAATACTTCGTCAAGGCCAATTGGTGGGAAGGTCTCAAAGTCCGGGTAGGGTTGCAAGTTAGCCTTTCTCTATCAGTTCAGTCCTGCTCTTTTGCCTTCACAAAGCCTCTTAAGGTTGGTATTAAGGTCTGCAAGTCCAAGTATGACGCCTTTGTGGAGTGGGACCACAGTTGCCGCTATGCCACTCCTTGGGCACATCATTAAGTCCAAAAAGGCTAGACCCATAGCTTAAGAGCTTGACGGGTGGTTCTTCATAGAGTTCCAAGGCGCCGTTTTGTGGGAGTGGGGACATCCCAGGTCAGTTGCCATTTTAGCTTTAGATGCCTGTGGTTAGCTGTGCAGAGATTAAACAGCTGCCTTATGGGCCGGGAGATAGGTTTCTCTCAATGTAACTTGTTTTTAGTGGAACCATCCGTCCCATTGATGCTGTTTTCATGTATCCTGGAGTAGTCTGTGGGTTTGCCCAGCTTTTGTATCATTTTACACTCTCAGTGAATACATATCATCTCCTTTTGGGGGGAGAGTTTGTCCCATTATGCTGAACCTTTGATTATCATTGTTGGCAATGTCTGTGGGTTCAGTGATTTTGTATCATTGTGATTGGGATAGTCGCATATCTTGGAGTTAGTTTTGAGGTTTCCTTGCCTTTTCTTGAAGCCCATGTTTGTCTTTTTATCTATATTTCTCCTCTCTGCTCAAATATTGTTTTATTTTTAGGGTTTTATCAGGGTTTTCCATAGGCTAATTGAAAGATGCCAATTTTTTTGGGGTTTGCTTGGGATTTCCATAGCTTTCTCCTCTGATTGTGTGCTCCTCTGTCTTGTAAAGGGTCCAGCTTTTGGACGCTTTTCTGTCTCAAGGGGTTTCTTGAAGGTATTTGGATTGCCTTTTTTTTGCAGGGGTGAAGGTGTTCATAGAGTTGAAGGTAAGTGCTTTAGTTTTGGTTTGGGTGGGGATGTCCATTGGGCAGATTGCTAGTTCCATTCAGTGTCCTTTTTATTTGGTGGAAGTTTGAGTTGTTTTTGTGAGCCATGTTCATGGTCTGCATTCAGGAATATGTGATGTGTCTCCTCGAGATGCATATTTCTGATGAGTTTCATTTGGAGTTACTCACCGTATTTTTGATACTTTGGGGGACAAGTTTGGGGATGATGTCTATGATTGAATCTCCTCTTCCCAGGACATGTTGGTATATGATTTTGTGCTTTGTTGATCCATGATGTTTATAATGGTACCCAGGAACCTTTTCATGATGGTGTTTAGTGATATTGAAGCCCTCCTGTCACATAACAAGATTTGTATTGTTGTTTGCCTATGGTTAATTGCACTTGGCCATGGTTTATTGCCTTAGATGGCTTTAGCCATAGGTGAATTGCTGCATGGTGTTTCCATTGTAGAGTATACCTGCCTGAATTGTGTTGCAGGTGGATGGGTGGGGAGAGAGTGGATGATGGTTTGGAGCATGTTGTGGGTAGGTTTTGAATATGGAGATGTGGGTTTGTGGTAGAGCAAGGTTTTCATGCCGAACTCTACCCTGATTGGGTCCGGTGTGAGACAGCTGGCATTTCTGGACAGCCTGATGAGTGCGGAGGTCACAGTTGAAGCACATATGTGATGTTTCCTGGGAAGGCCGTTTTTTAGTTCTTTATCCTTAGTGATTGACTATTGGCAGCACAGCAGCAATAGGTTATATTCAGCCTGAGCAGGTGAAAGGGTAGGTTTAGACATTTTACTTTTCCAGACTGGTATTGGCGGGTCGTGGACTTTTTTGAGGCATCCTTCCCCGGCAGTTGACAGTTGCAAGCCTTTAAATAATAGGCAGCATGGTGGCACTCCAGCCCTTTATCATTCACTGAAAGGCAAGAATCCAGGTTTGGCTGATGGTCATGAATAGCTATTGTCCGTTCAAGCCATCATCTGTCAGAGGCTGCTGATCATTCTTTCATAGAGCTATGGGATCATTAATCAGGGAAGGACACTGCACTAGGTTCATTGAGTCACCAGCCTCATGGTTCAGGTCACAGAGCTCCCAGGTCTCACTCATATAGTCATGGGCTACTCTGTCAGACAATGGGCACCTCCTCGCTTACTTTATGTGGGAGTGCCATGCCAGTGTGTTATCACTATGTCCTGAGTTCTTGAGTGTGCTTGTCGCATATTGCGTGTGAGTCTGAGCCACCAGTCGCTTGTGCACACTGGTTTTGGTGTTGTATTTGGTTGAGTGTGCTGTGACTGTTGTTTGCAGTGCCTTTGGTGTTTGTGTGATCAAGTCTGACTATGTTGAGTTTTGTTTGCTTGGGTGTTGTGTGTGGCAGTGTGTGTGCAGTGTGTGTCTAAATGTGTGTGTTTGTTGTTGCTTGTTTGGTGCTGTGTGCACTTGTGTTTGATCGATTGGTGGCTGAGTTGTTGCCTGCTGTTCCTGCCTGGGTTATTTTGTTCTAGTCCTTTGTGGTCTTGCTGTGTTTGTGTCTGATTCTTGTGGTGTGTTTGAGTGGGAGGGAGAGGGGTTGTGGTGTGCAGCTGTTTGAATGAGAGCATAATGAGATGATTGTCACTGAGTCTTACGAGGGTCTGAGAGTTTTTTGTCCGCGGTGGCCATTCTCTCCCAATTGTTAGTGAGAGGAGAATTCCAGAGGATTGTCTACAAAAGGAGACGCTCGCATCTGACCGTTCAGACCAGAGAAAAGTATTTGTAGAATATGAGAGACATTAATGAGTTTGGCTTTAGCAGGAAAGTATGCTTATATAGAGGAAAGCTAAGAAGAGAGAATAATAATATAAGAGTTTGAAGACCTGCAAAGTGCTGCTGAGAGAGAGAAGAGGGATAGCTAGTAGGAACAAGTTAGTGAACTTTTGAGAAGAAAAAACAAAAAAGAAAAAGTGGAGAACTTTTTAGTTTTTTAGTGATTGAAGAAAGGCTGGGGTGGAGCCAGTGCAGCTAAAAAAATTTTAGGAACTAGTGCTGCCTAAGGGAAGTTCTAAGTGGCTTGATTAACCGGGTCAGAATAAAGCCAGCTATGCTCAACCCTTGATAGGACATTAAAAAAAGCATCTCTACAAGCAGGTTGGATAGCAGGGGGGGCAAGAAGCAGGAATAGACTCAAAACAGCAGCAGGCTTTACACTTTCACAAGTTCAATGCCTTCTACTAAACAGAAAGACTTTCATTCAGCCCAAGCATCACAACAGAACATTTCATAACCTTCAAATTAAAATCCAAGCACAGATGGCCTCACATAAACTTTTTTTTAGTTCAGTTTTCAGAGGCTTTTTAATTTTTTTAAAAGTTTTCAGAGCAACAGAAGAGTGTTTGTTTTTTTTTGGAAAATATTAGCAATTTAAGAAAAAACAATTTTTTAAAAGAAAAAAGCGGTGAAAAAATGTCCCCAACAAACAGCTTTTGAATCAAGGACAAAAAACAGCTCTAAATGCAAGAAAAAACGATTTAAAAGCTAAGTGCAACAGGAAGGCAAAATTAATGCAAAACAGTGAAGCAAATTAAGAAAAAAAACTAAAAAAAACTCAAAACAGCCTTACAATGCTCAAAAGTGACTTTAGTGGAAACTCAAGCTAGCAAACGAGCAGAGAAAAAAACACCAAAAGCCAACAAGCAAAAAAAGACACCCAAAGAAAGAGGGGTGCTTCTTCAGCAGCCAACAGCCCTGAAGCTGTTAAAACCACCCCCCAACAATAAAAGTACACACCTAAAAGGATGAAGGCAACTAGTGGAAGAGACTGTCACTAATCAGCTACAGGAAGACTGATCAACAACCAAAACTAACAGGACCAAGCAAAATTAACCACTTATTCACTTCAAACCATCAACAATGTTTCCCCACTGTAAATCAGAAAGAAAAAAACTTTTTTTTTCAGTTTAAAAAAGCCTCACAGAACTTTTTTTTGTTTTTGAGATCATCAAGTCTAAAACAGATAAGTTTAAAAAAGCAAGACAGTTCAGTTGTTTTGTTTTTCATTTTTGTTTTTTTCAAAAGACATTTAAAATCAAGTAATAACAAGTTAAGTAAAAACCAGTTGCAAGAGTGCTAGGTAAAAACACATTTCAAGCAAAGTTAAAAAAGTTTTCTAAAAACACAAATAATAAAAGCTAAGCAACTAAACAGAAAAAGGTAGCAAATAAACAGTTAAATAAGCTATAAAAATAAAAAATAAGGCCAGCTTAGCCAGCAACGTCCTTCTATGCAGCAAAATAGCATTTTTCCTAGCAAAAAAAGCTTCAAAAATCCTAAAAGTGCAACAAAAGATTGAAGAGAGATCCTCTTTTTTTTTTTTTGAAATGGAAGCCAAACCAGCCTAAAAGACAGTTTAAACCATACAACAAGGAGGTTTTGGGGGAGGAAGAAGAAGGGGGCAGAGTTTGCAGGTCATCAATAAAACCACCACCGATCAACAGAGAGAAGTTAATTTAGCCCTCAGCAAATGGCTCACAGAAACTTTCAAATAGCTCAGGAACAGCAAGCCTGTAACTGACTTTTTCATAAAAGAAAAAAAGAAAAGCAGAATTTTTTTTGTTTTTTTCAGAACAAGCATGAGGTAACAAGTAGAATCAAGTTATAAGCAATTTTTAAATGACCCCATTTTTTTTTTTTTTCTTTTGAGGTCTAGAAAATATGCAACAAGTAATAAAAACAGTAATAATAGTATAGTAAACAAACATAGGCAAAGGACAAAAATTTAGGCTTTTTTGCAAAAACTGATTTAAAATATTTAAAATCAAGTTTAACAGCCCAGCAAATGCTAAGGTGCTCTAAATACAGAAAAAATACTTAAACAGAAAACAGTAAAAAATAAAAAAAATCTCAAGCTAGGCTTCCTTTGCAGAAAAAAAGCATTTTAAAAAATAAAAAAAGCTTCAAAAAAAAGCTCAAAAATTTTCTTCCTCCCCTTTTAACTAATGCAGGCAATGGCCAACAAGGAGAGGAAAGATGAAGAAACCCCGCCAAACAAATACCAGGCAATAATTTGGTTTCTTGAAGGAGTTATTCAAAATGACCCCAGGCTACATAAAAACTACAATTTCAAAGTCCTCATCATTTCTATGGGGCACAGAGAGCCTCCTTGCAATTCATCAAAATTCAACTCAAACAGAGACAGCCAAGAGTAACAAGCAAAAATGGCCTCACAGAAAAGCAAAAAACAAAGCATTTTTTTTTTTTTTTTTTTTCTCTCAACTCTGGAAAAAAAAAGATCTTTTGTTTGAAATTTATTTTGTTTTGCTTTTTTTTGTAATAGCAAAGAGACACAAGTACAGTAAATGAAAAATATAGCAGTAAATGAAAGAACACAAAAGGAGTTTGCAAAAACAAAAACAAAAACAATTTTTAAAAACAGAAACTAATAAAAACAGCAAACAGCACCATTTGCAAACAGCTCAAGGGTTGCTCAAATACAGCTTACTTTAGCAAAAGAAGCAAATAATAAGCCAGAAAAGCTCAAAAGAAAAAGCAACAAATCAAAAAGTGAACAAATAAACAGAGAAAAAATACTGAAATTTCAAAGTCAACAGCTTCTCTCATTCAGAAAAGATTCACGAGACCCCACAGCAACAAGGCCCAAGAAGAGGAATGAAGATGCCAATTAACTAGGCAACCCTAAGGGGAAAGAGTTCAATGAAAGAGACAAGCCAGTAACCAAGGGGAGTTTCAAGTCAGTAACCACTTTCACGGGGCACTCTGCTCTCAACTATTTACTCCACGTTAAAGCCTGCCACTCCTTGGGCCTTAGCTTTTCAAAATCTGCAGAACTTTCAAATAGTTCAGGAACAGCAAGTCTGTAACTGAACTTTTTAAAGTCCTCAGAAGTGTTTTTTTTTTCAGATTTTTTTTTTTCTTTTTTTTTTTTCAGATTTCAGAGAGATATATGAGGTTAAACAATAATCAACCCACACAATAGTGCAAGGACAGACCCCTAAGAAAAAGGTAAGTTTTAAATTTAAGAAAATTTAAAAAAAAAAGGAAAAACAATTAATTGCACAAACAGCTTTTGGTTTGCTTTGTACTTTTACTAAAACTACAAATACAGAAAAATAAGCAAACAAACGCTCAAATAAGCCAGCTAGCTCAAAACAAACAAAAAATAAAAAAAAAAAAAAGAAAAAATCTAAAAAGTGGCTCTCTTAAATTTGGCTCTCCCCCTCTTCCCATTTGGTGCTCTTGAGGGTGCCAACAACAACCAAACAGCGCCCTGAAACACAGGGCAACAGGGTTTTAAGAGAGGAAGTTGAAAGAGTTTTGATGAAGGAGTGGCCAATAAAACCTCAGTTTCATAAAAGTCAGTAACTCTCACACGGGCGGGGAAGCTGCTCAATGTTATGCACAATGTTATTCAAACAGAGACACTTCAGAGAGCCTTTCCTTTAGCCCAAGCAAAATCACATTCAAAAAACTTTCAAATAGTTCAGGAAGCAAGTCTTTTTAACCTCTTTTTAACTGAAAAAAAAAAAGTTTTTTTTTTTTTTTTTTTTTTTTTTTTCAGAGATAGCGAGAGTTCACAGTAATATCAAGTTATAACAGTGCAGTAAATGACCCCACACAAGAGTGCAGATATTTTTCTTTTCTTTGCGGACTAATACTAGTGTATTGAGTACCCACTAGTACCAGTGGTATTGTGTGTGTGTGTGTGTGTGTGTGTGTGTGTGTGTGTGTGTGTGTGTGTGTGTGTGTGTGTGTGTGTGTGTGTGTGTGTGTGCATGTGTGCTTATGTCCATGTGCTTATGTGTGTGTGTGTGTGTGTGTGTGTGTGTGTGTGTGTGTGTGTGTGTGTTACAGAGCTAGACAGAGAGAGAGAGAAAACTAACTGCAGATTAAGGTGGATCAAAGTAATTACTGTTGAAGATGACAGACTGATTTGATCTGTAGACAGAGTGGAGCATTATTTATTTTATTTATTTATTTTACATTTGTTGACCGAGTTAGTCCAACTGAGCTAATGACTCATTTTCAGCTGAGACCTGAGAAGAAAAGATCCAGAGTAAGTTAATATTAGTACAAACAACAACAGTTCCAGATCATTTACAATTAAAACAGGGTATATGCTCATATAAAAGTATGGATACTTCAGTAATACATCATGAGGTGCAACAAGACATCAGCACTCAATTTCAGATTGTAGTGAAGTAGTGATGAACAGACAAGAGGATAAACATACTGATCTGGCAAAACAGTCCAGGTAGCGACATCAGTAGCTAAGGAAGATGTAGATTAATATACACGTTTTGGGTACAGTAAGTTATATTTGTGAAGGTTAAAGTTTGTTGGTTAGAGAGAGGGAGAGATAAGGATGGAAGGAGTGATATGAATCCTGGGAATGGAGGAGGAAAGAAAGGGAGGAGGGTGGGGAGAGTGATCAGTTAGAGTATGTCTAAGGCAGCAAAGGAGGAAAGGAACTAGTGAGCAGGTGTTGGTGAGAACAGGAAGCAGCGAAGAAGGGGGTTTGAATACTAGGATAGGGTTAAACGGGGGGGGGGTATGAATACAGTGGCAGTAGCAGGTTTTTTTTAGGTTTTCTTGAATGGCTGATTTGAATTGTTTGGGATGGTTAAGGGACCGAATTTCTAGTGGTAGTTGGTTCCAGGATGTGACAGGGTTATAATTATAAATTAAGCATCCTATTTTCGTTTTAGGTTTATGGATCTGTAGCAAATTTTGGTTGCAGCTGCGTAGTGTCTTTACTGGGGAGTATTTGGATATGATAGATGTAAGGCTGGGGCAAAAGGAAGGCTGATATAGGATAGAGTGGATAATCGTCAGTTGATGTAATAGTAGCAGATGGGGAAATTCAAGCCAGTCAAGTTGTTTAAGGGATAAGCAGTGGTGAGACTTATAGGGTTGGTTGGTGGAGAATCTGGCCACCTTATTATAAGTAGTTTGTAGTTTGGTGAAAAGTGTAGAGTTAAGGTTTTTGAGTAGGTGACAGCTGTATAAAAGTGTGGGTAGTAGAAATGTATGAGAGAGAATTTTTCTAGCTGTGTCAGTTAAGTAATTCTTGTTGCGATAGAAGTGTCCAAGTTTCTGTTGAGTTTTTTTGATGTAACTAGTCACATGTAAGTTAAACTTGAGCTGATCATCTATTGTGATGCCTCGTAATTTAATACTAGGTTCAACTGTAATGGCGGTGTTGTTGCTGGATAGTATTGTAAATGTGGCTTTGAGATGAGTGAGGTTTTATGGGGGGAAAAAGTAAGAACTTTGTTTTCTTAGGGTTGAGTATTAATTTGTTGTTACTAAGCCATGTCTCTATGATATTGAAGGAAGCTTGGGTAGTTGGGTGAAGGTCTGATGGATTATCAGCTATGGTGATGACTGTTGAGTCATCAGCTTGTTGAATAATTGATGATTGGGGACAAGAGGTGTGTAGAAGATTGGTAAAAATAATAAAGAGTAGTGGGCCAGGAATAGATCCTTGGGGAACACCCATTTGTACTGAGAGGGGAGGAGATAATGCAGAGAGCTATTTGACTTTATTAGCATTCCTGTTTGAATTAAGGATGAGTAAATAAGAATATTTTGGCCTTCTCACAGACATAAATGGAATAAGCAGAAATGTGGATAATCTCTATCACAATTCACACAAGAATCAAGAGAAATGTTGCTGATGAGAATAAATAGAAATGTACTGCTCCTTAGTACCACTGGCATTTGAATAAATAGGAATGCTGGAGCTCCCTTGCTTTCTGTCACTGTTATATCTTCAGCTAATAAATTGAGAAGACTAATATGCAAAATAACTTCCACGCACTGTTCCTGGTAGCACTGATGAACAAGTATACTGCAAACATGCTGCTTGTGATTTTGCAAAATTACTTACTTACTTACCAGGATTGTCTGACTGGGCCATGCAAGATCCCTTTTTCAGCAGAGGGCCCAGACAGAGGAAAGCTCCATAAACATAAAACATTTAAATGTATGTTATGATCAAGCATGATAATTAGGCAAAAGATGTGTCAGGTAAAATAGTTATATAAAAGCATACGAAAACAAACATCTTAAATAATAACAATCTTGCAATGAATTAAAAATATTATAATATAAATCAGTCACTAAATGTCAAAAACAGTTTAATATTTGAGTATTCAATAGTATTAGCTATGTCATAGATTCCAAAGTAGCAGTCCTTTGGTCATTAGAAAGGTAGATGTAGAAGAGGCATTTTTGGAGATAAATAATTTGAAAGTTAGATAAAGAAGTGACAATGTAGTTTTCTTTCTTAAAACTAGGCTTATTGTCTATTTCCTTTAGTGGGCTGGGTATGATATTCCATATTGTGCAAATATAACTGGAGTGGAGAGCATCCCCTGATGAGGTCTGGGATTTAAATTATTTCATTTAAGTTTGTTTGCTTCCTGGGGCATTGCACTTATCAAATTAACCATTTTCAGCATTAACTCATAGTAAAAAGCAAAGAATATAAACAGAATGATAATATACCAAAGTACAGACATTGTTACAAGGAGCAGTTACAGTACAGACAGTAGTCATGACTTGAAAAAGCAACTGACATTTTTTTTTATTATGGCAAAATTTTGGTTGAGGGGGTTGGGGGTGGAGGTATTATGAGAGTGACTTCTAAGGTTATAGCTACATTTATTTGCAACTACTTTAGATGCTAAAGGTAAATATATTTTTGATAATTAAAAGTTTGAAGAGTTGGGTTTCAGATTGGAGCTCTGCCCTTCTGTTTTACGGGAATTAATTTGGATTTAGAGAAAATGAGGCAGTGATGACGTTTGGGGGAATAGTTAGTAACAAAGCAGTAGATTTTATTGGCAATGGTTTACAAGAAGTGTTCCATTTGGAAGCTGCAGAGATTATAAAAAAGGCATATTTTAGCTGAGATTGCAGGATTCCCCATTAAGCATGCACTGTAGCTGGTCTGCTGAGGTAGGGAGTGATTATTTTCTGTTGAGTGGGAGGGAATTGAGTTTTATTTATTTTTATTTATTTTATTTTATTTTATTTTCAGTTTGATGATCAGGGGGCTCAAGGAGCTCGTTTTCAGTGGAGGCCCAGGGAGAAAAGCTCCACAAAACATAGCAGACATAGTAACAATTAAACAATTAGTCAAAATTATGTAGTAAAACATAAGCACAGTAGAATATCAACATAGTATGGTATACAGTGCATATTTATTTGTAAATACAATTAGAAGTCGAAAATACAGAGTCACCGTTATACTGAGGTTTTAAATCTTCTGAGAATGCTATGAAAGAAACATTTGTAAGAAAACAGTAAATATGATTGAACTCCTATTGGGTAAAGTGGAAGGTAATTTATGTATATGTATGTATTCATGCATTAGGCAGGATTAGGTAGGTAGAGTGCAATTGCATTTCCATTTATCGGAGCAGTAGGAATGGAGTTGGGTTTTGAAGTGATCAAAGTTTTGAGAAATTCTTAGAGAGGGAGGAAGAGAGTTCCATTTTTTGGCTAAGGAAAAGGATAGGAGAAGCTGACCTGAGGGACGGTTTGGTTTGTATACAGAAATGAGATTTTGGTGAGCAGATCTTAGAGTTCTGTGAGGGGTATATAGTGATAAGATATTAGTTAGTGCAGGGCACTTAGTGGGATTAAAAATGAATTTATGGGCTGTAGTGATTTGGAGGTAGTCCAGGTAGTTGGGAAGTTCTAGCCATTGCAGTAGGTGGAGAGGTATGCAGTGGTGGGTAGAGTACTTGCACTTGGTGGCAAACTTTGAGATTTTGTTGTAACAGGATTCTAGTTTAGAGGAGATAATGGAAGATAGGTTGATTAGTTGAGGGGCACCATACATCAGAGATGGTAGTAAGTAGGTAGTGGCGAGGGTCTACCTTGTGGAAGGGGATAGAAAATGGGAGTTCCTGTACAGCATGTCAAGTTTCTGATGTGTTTTCTTAATTTTTAGCTGAATATGGGTGTCGAATTTGAGATGTTCATCAATAGTGACCCCAGGAAGTTTAGCAAAAGGAACAACTTCAATAGTGGAGTTGGCATGGCTGATAATGTTGAAGGAGGTTTTGTCAAGAGGGTGAGATTTAGAGGGAGAGAATAGTAGAATTTTAGATTTGTTGGCATTTAGAGAGAGGTGATTTTGAAGCATCCAGTTCTCAGTGGTGGAAAAAGCAGTTTGGGTTTTTGTTTGGAGTACTTGGAGGTTAGAAGCAGAGCAGACTAGAGTTGAGTCGTCTGCATATTGGACTATCTTGGTGTTAGTAATAGCTGTGTGGAAGTCATTAATAAAGACATTAAATAGCATTGGGCTGAGTATAGATCCTTGGGGACACCGGTTGGGGTTGGGAGGAAGGTTGAGGTGCCAGTTTTCCATTTTATGGCCTGAGATCGGTCAGAGAGGTAACTGCTGAACCAGGCAAGGGTGTTGTGTGAGATATTAAGATTAGCAAGGTGGTTTAGGAGATGGGAATGGGGGACAGTATCAAAAGCCTTGGAGAGGTCAATGAGGACTGTGGCTACAAGACTTCCCAATGTCACGTGTGTGATTTACTATGTCTAAGAAAGAGAGGAGAGCAGTTATTGTGCTATGGCCCGGACGAAATCTGTGTTGAGTTGGGGTGAGGAGTTGGTTATTTGTAAGGAATGGCATGAGTTGGAGGTGGATGCATTTCTCAAGTATTTTTGAAATAGGTGAGAGAATGGCTATAGGATGGAAGTTGGAGATACTATTATTTTTTTGCCTCCTTTGTGAAGGGGTAGGATGAAGGCTGCATGCCACAGTTTAGGAACATAAGATTCCTGTATGGATCTGTTAATGAGAATGCTAATGGGGATGGTGATGCCGTCTGCTGCGAGTTTTAGAAAGAGTGAGGGGATGTTGTCAGGACCATTGGAGCCTGGCTTAAGCTTAGAGAGGAGTTTAGTTACATATGAGGTGGAAATGGGTTTGAGGTAAAAGATGGGAGACGAGAAAGGAATGGATGGTGGAGGAGAGGGTTTGAGGGGGAGGAGGTATTGTTTGAGAAGGTCTTGGTGAGTTCTGCTAAGGAGTTAATAAAGAAGGAGTTGAATAGCATGGCTACATCTGGGTCAGACTTGCTAGTGTCAGGGCGAGGATTATTTTTGGTACCAGGGTTGAGAAGAGAGTTGATTGACTTCAGGAATAGTTTGGGATTTTTGGAATGATTAGATTGAAGTTTGGTATAGTATGTTTTTTTATCCTGTATAATATGTTTTTTGGCTAGGTTATGGAGTTGTTTATATTTAAGAAGGGAGTCTGGGTTCTTAGTGCGATGGTACAGTTTCCAGATTTTGTCCCTTTGTTTCATAAGTATGTTGGTGTCTTTAGTAAGCCAAGGGGCTGAGTTGGTTTTTATATGTTTTGCTCGGGGGGAGGGGGCTTGAGAGTTAAGGGTAGCTAAGAAGGTTGAGTTGAAATGTTCAATGGCCTGGTCTAGAGGAAGAGTTTTTAGATTGTCTCAGTTTATTAGTTTGAGAGAAATGGAGAAAGTTGTGGGGTTAAAGTTTGTGAAGTTTTGTGTGTGAATATATTGATGTTGGTGAGGAGAGGGGGGAGTTGCTCTATGGATGAAGGCTGTCGAGTGGTAACTAATGGAGTCTGCTAAGGTGCCCTTATGGGAGATTGTATTAGGGTGAGATTCTAGGATCCAGTCAAGTATTGAGCCTGGGGGGTTGTTATTATTAGGTCTGGTAATGGTATTTGTAAATTGACTGAAATTATATAGGTTAATTGAGATGGTGGGATTATTGTTATCAATTTTGTTCCAGTCAATGTTTACATCTCCTAGGATGTAAGTCTCAAACTTAATATTGGTTGAGGCCCATAGAAGGATTTCCTCAAGTATATTTGTATTGTTTCCAGGGGGAATATAGAGGGCTATGATACAGATATTTTTATGGTTATTTAGTTGGAGAATTCCTATGACTAGTTCAGCGTTGTTGAACTGAGGAATAGGATTTTGGTAGGGAGTGATGGAGAGTAGGCTAGAGTAGATTAAGGCCACTCCTCCTCCCTTCTTTTTTAGGTGGTCATGTCTAAGAGCTTGAAACCCAGGGGGTAGGATTTCAAAGACAGAAATATTGGGTTTTAGCCATGGTTCAGAGACAGCTACTATATCAGGTAGGGTATGGTATAGCCAAGCATGGAAGTGGGCTAGTTTGTTTTTTAGACTCTGGGCATTGATGGTCAGGAGTTTGAGATATTTAGGGTTGGTAATATGGGTGGTAATAGGGGGAGTTGGATTGTTGCTGTTACTAGGTCCTGGGTTGGGATGTATGTCATCTGCTAGGCATAGGCAGTTAAAGGGGGAATGCGAGCAGGAGTTTGGGTTTACTCCTATTGTTTTGTGGGAGGTATAATAATGCTTTAGGAATGTGATGTATAATTGAGGAGGGTAGAAGTTTTAGTTTGAAGCAGAGAAGTAGGTTTAGTTGAACTAGGGAGGCTGATATAGTGTGAAAGTGAGATATGGTCGAGTGATAATAAGTGTTGAGGGTGATGGTAGTGTGAAGAGGGGATAGGAAAGAAGGGGGTAGTTCATAAGAGGAATAAGAAGTAGCATGGTATAGAGGAATTAGAAGTAGTAGGCAGAGGGAAGGGATGAGAAGGGTTTGAGAAGGCATGGTATGGTGTAGGTATAAATGAATAGTTGGGTGGAAGGTACTGAAGACGTATTTGGATGTAGGGGAAACTATGAGAGCGTAAGAGGGATGTGTTTAGAAGTGAGTAAAGTGCTATAAGGTTTGGGATGAGGAGGGGGTGAGAACATATCGGAGGATGAGAGGGGAGGGGATAGTGAGAAGATGTGAGTGGATTGGGAGAGATGAAGGGGAGGAGTCTTTTTGCTAGGATAAGTGTAGGAGCACTGGGGGTGGGTGGAAATTGGGGGTAGGATAGGGAAGCAGAGTGAGCCCACAGGGCGAATGGAGCAGGTAGAGCCAAGAGAAGAGATGGCCCAGAGAAAACTATCAGTGAACAGAAGCTGGAATACAGGTAAATGCAGGGGCAGGGTAGTATCTTTGTAGTGATTGAACTAGAGAAAAATGTTAAAGAATACTACAGTTCATCAGATCAAGCCTTGAAAAGTGAAAGTTAATTCCACAGACTCTCAAGTGAGGAAAAGAGATAAAGGTGAACAGTGTATACATTGTAGGGCTGTGTAAAGGTGTTTTGCAGAACTTTCAAGGGTGTATGCTTCCACCAAGTGGTGAAGGAGGAAGGTAGTACCATATATTAAAAGGAATTTACAGCTATGTCAAAATTAATCTAAGAAGTTTACAAAGGAAGTGGACATGGAGTAGCATGTAAAACTGGGGGGGCAGCTGACTGCGGCAGGCTGCTATCATACACACTGAGGTAGAATGCTGGGCAAGATTATAAATTGCCAACAGCAATGTTCAATATAGCTACATACACTGATGTTCCTTCGTAGGAGGGAAACTAAGCCCTTTAGTTAGGTTGGAGTTGATTGAGCCTGGGATTAGATTATCCACTCTTCACTTAGATGGGAGGGAATTCCTGTACAAAAAGCAGGTACAGGTAGCACCCATGGGAGCAAGCTGTAAAGAGAGAAGAGAAATAAATAAATACATAAACTGTAATCAAGGGGAAATAGAGGGGGTTTGATAGGAGGATAGGCAGGAAAAAGAAGAGCTTAGAGTGGGAAAGGTAGTATGAGCATGTTCTGTGGAAAGAGGATGAAAGAAGAAGGACAGAAAGGTATATAGAGAGGGAGAGACAAGAGCAGCACAGAAATAGAAGAAAAAATTAAAATGGAGGGTGACCACTAGTGTGAATTAGGTAGTTCTATAGGTAAAAGCAATACCCCTAGTTAGCCAAGAAATACATCATTAGCAGACACACTTCACTAAATCCTAAACAAATACAGTCTTAACATTTGACAAAGAACAGTAGCAGAAACATTTCACCTAAATGAAAAACAAAATACAGTCTTACATTTGTCTAAGAACACTGGAAATGTGCAGATTCAGGTGTTACATGCAGCTACAAATGGTTAATAACACACTGTCTTTAAACATAAGAGAGTAGTAAAAGGCTAAGTAAGGTTGAATAATGCTACAATTAACAGTCAAGACTCCAGCCTTACATTCCATTTAAATGCTTAAGTGCGGTATTGCTAGCTGAAATTAGAGCACTACTTTGCCTTTGAGGACAGCTATTATAGTCAGTAGGCAATGTGGTCAGCAGGACTTGAAAAATGTGGTGTAAGGATAAGTTAACGCAGTCGCTGAGTTTACAGCAGTAATACAGCCTCTAGAGACTAAGTGTGTACACTTCGGAGCTATATAAAGGTAGTCGCTAAGACTCTAGCAGTATACACATCTTCTAGTGACTCAAATAATACAAAAAGTTAAGTATAGTATTCGCTAAGAAACCAACAGTAGTTTAGCTTCTAGTAACGTAATATGTACACTTCTGACCTAAGTAATTGTGGTCACTAAGAGGCTAACCTTGAATTTAGTTTCTAGTGAACTATACAATGGCTAAATGTAATGCAAGGATACCTTAAAGCAGTCGCTAATGATACAGAAGTAATTCAGCTTCTAGTGACTAAAACTATTTACAATTATGGGCAAAAAATGGTAATAGCTCAGAATCTAACCAGTATGTTCAAACATCTAGTGATTAGATAAGGATAATTCTAAGCAAAATACTAGCAGACGCTATGCATCTATAAGCATATTAAGCATCTAGAGACCAAAATAAGGACAATTTAAGGCAAATGGTACAAGCAACAACAGTGGTAAACCAATTGGGTCTAACAGCAACCTATAAAGTACACTTCATTAGTAAAGTAGAGAAACATAAACAATCTTCCAACACGTGTAAAATGACAATAACGGAAGCAGTTACACATTAAAAGAGTTACATTAATACAGTGCAACCTACCGGGAAGCAAGACGAGCAGCCTGGCCACAGGACCAACTCAGAGGCAAGAGGACATGATTTAGTCCTGGTATTTTTAAAATGGCACTACTGGAAGCCTAATCATAATGATAACTTTAAGGTGGGAACTAGCCCTGGGGGGTAAGGTGGGAACTAGCCCTGGGGGGTAAGTTAGAGGGAGAAGGGATGGGAGAGGAGGAAAGGGGACAGATATAGAGCCAAGAGAAGAGATGGCCCAGAGAAAAAAAATCAGTTAACAGAAGCTGGACTACAGGTAAAGGCAGGGAGAGGGTTATATCTTTGTAGTGATTAGACTAAAGAAGAAAATGTTAAAGAATGCTATAGTTCATCAGATCAAGCCTTGAGAAGTGAAAGTAAATTCCACAGACTCTCAAGTGAGGAACAGAGAGAAAAATGAACAGTGTATACTTTGTAGGGCTGTGTAAAGATGTTTTGCAGAACTTTCCAGGGTGTATGCTGCCACCAAGTGGTGAAGGAGGAAGGTAGTACCATAAATTAAAAGGAATTTACAGCTATGTCAAAGTTAATCTAAGAAGTTTACAAAGGATGTGATGATTGGGGAGAGAAGGACGAAGGCTGTCAGCCAAGTCAAATAGAATTTGATATATAATTCTGCATTTGTAAATAAATGTAAAATACAGGCATGTTTCTTGAGTGTAAAGAATACTGTGAAATGTGGAACTGCAAAATATGTGACAACATTTCACTTTACTGGCCCAGTAAAGCATGTTGTACCCTTTCATGTTAGAATTAATCTCTAGGGCGTGGATGAAGATTTCATGCCCATTGTTTTAAGGCTAAAGTTTATGACTAGAATTTAAATGTGGAACTTGCTTTATTGCTCTGGTTTCTGCTAGCATATACATGTGAAATGTCTTGTATTGTTGTAAGTTTCTTAGGCAGTGTTAGCTTGCTAAATAATGTAAATGGAGTTTCTATTAGCCTGGGAACTCAGAGCAGGTGTCAAGATGATGCAATATGAACACTGGGAAAACCTAAGTGTCAAAAATTATGTAATCTGGGGAGGACCCAGAGACATGTTTGTTAGTGATAAACATTTGTAAGTTATAAACTGTGTCTCAGAGAGAGAGAGATAAAGAGCATTTTGTTCTTGATATCCAACTTACCAGCACCCTGCTTATGCTCACATGTACATTTCTAGCACTGTGATTTCTTGTAGGAATAGTTAAAGCTAGTAAAGATTAATTAGGTATTTTTCTTTGAAATCAGACCTGTCCTACTGTATTATTTTAAGTTTCTGTGTGAACTCTGAACTCTTAGATATCTCTGAGGTGTAGTAGTTTTGTCTTAAGTTTTAATTATTTATTATTAAATATTTTTAAAACCTTCTACCTGTGGCTGGTTTGTGTAGAGATAAGCTCTAGTGTGCATTGCATATTTATATAGACTTTATTGTAATAGGCCACTCTGATAAGCCTTAGAATGTATAGTCACATTACTGTTGGATAATAATATTGCACAGTAATAATTGGACACCCTTTTAAGGGCCTTTTAGTAGCTGATATTATTAACTGGGTGGTGGCAGTAATTACTACCATATAGTCTGGGTAAAGGGGCACAGCTGGAGAATCTGTGTCAGCCTTTCCCAGGAGAGTCTGTGAAGTTATATAAATACCTGTCTCAAAGTGTGTGTGTGTTGTGTCAGCTACTTGGCAGGGACACGAAGCACTGGTTGGACAGAGAGGGTACTGGAGGTTCTAGCTTTCCCAGTTAGGCTGAGACCTGGACCCTATAGCTGTGCCAATGGGGAGTCTTATTGGGGACCTGGTGAGCAAGGGAGCCTCCATTCCCAGACTGACTGTGATATCTGTCTGCACTTAAGGGAAATTGTACATTACTGTGTATATTAGTTATCCTTTCCTCTTCCAGGAGATGACCTCCCTGGTGTTAGTGGTGAGGATTGAAACTCTTTGATTGCTGGGCTAGGGCACGGTCATCACAGGTGTTTGGCAGTGGTGGGATCTACTTCACAATAATTGGCTTGTAGTGGTGTGGGTAGAGCAAATTCCTGTAGCTTATGTACAGTGATCTCTAAAAGTGTTTTGTACTCTAAAACAGCCATGCAGTGTATACTCAGAGTTCAGATCACAATTGTTTTATTTATTTTGTTAGCTTAGTGTTAGTCAGGGTGAGCAGGCAGCATGTCAGCAGAGGAGTATGGAAAGCTGACAAGGAGCTAGCTGGCAGAGATGTGCCAGGCTAGGGGACTGGTGCATGGAAACCTGACTAAAGCAGACCTGACTGCAGCCTTGGTAACAGCTGCATCAGAAAACAGCAGCCTGGAGGACAATCAGACTGACAGTGGAGATACAATATCCTCGGAGAATGGCCAGTTCAACCTTTCAATAGTGGACTTAAAAATCCAGCTGGAGCTAAAGAGACTTGAGTTGGAGGCCAAGCATATGGAACTAGAAGCAGCTAGGAGAATGAGGAGCCTAGAAGCTGAAGAACAGGAAAGGCAGAAAAAGCATGAAAGGGAAATGCTGACTCTTCACCAGAGTCATGGAGGTAATGGGTAAGGGAGTTACCAGACCCCAGAAGCACAAAAGATCAGTAAATTTCTTCCACAGTTTAAAGAGGGGGATAATTTTAATAGCTTCATTCATATGTTTGAGTGGGAATGTAAACAGTATGAAGTTGACCAAAGGCTCTGGGTACGATTCCTGACACCCTTACTCCATGGTAAAGTTGTAACTTCTTTAGCAAAAATGCATGACACTGACTGTTTTGATTATACTGCTGTAACAAGACATTTATTAGAATGTTTTAAGCTAACACCTGAAATATATAGGAAAGTTTTGTGAGCATAGACGCAAGGCAGATGAAAATGTATGTTAATATGTTGCTGAACTGAGCACTTATTTTTATAGCTGGATGAGTGGATGTCAGGTCACCACTTTTGAAGGGCTGGCTGACCTTTTGGTAAGGGAAAAACACTTAGCATTTTGCCTGAGGACATGGGGATCTGGTTAGCTGATAGACAGTTTGCTACTTCAGAGGAGTTAGGGAAGAAGGGAGACCTATACCTAGCAAGCACGGCAGCACTGCACAGGAAAGGGACCCCCAGTACTGCTCATGGGACTAAAGGTACCCATGATGGGCAGAACAGACTGCCCCAACAAAATCCGCCGGTAGCAGGGGAAGCCACTAGTCCGGGTACATGTCCAGGAGCTAGGGTTAAATGTTTTGAATGCAACCAGTGGGGCAATGTGGCATAGAGGTGTCCACAGAGGCAAGGTGGGGAACCAAAGGTGAGGGAGCCAGTAAGTGGGAAAAAGACAATATGCCAATAGTGGGTTGTCTTGAGACAACAGGGGTATGGAACTACCATCCTGCAGATGTCCTGAGAGGGAAGGATTTGGATGAGGCAGTACTATGTACTTATGCAGTTACATGCAGTGAGGCTAGGAGACAAGCATGTGAGTCTGGTAGACTGGGGGAGACCCAGACAGATTGCATACTTGCAGCCATGACTGCTGAGGTGGTTACTTCAGAGTGTGAGCTACACTGCAGCAGTGAGACTGAATGTGAGCCACAGCTGCTTGTGGGTACTGATGTTCCCTTGGACAGGGTAACTGCAAAGGTAGAGGTGAGTAGTAGTACCCAGGCTGACAGTGAGGCACTGCTGTCAGAGGATGCCAGACTTCCTGTGGAAGGGGAGCTGGGAAGGGTTACAAGGATAGACTTGAGACAGGCTCAGCTCTCAGACCCTACATTGCAAGGCATGAGGCAAGTAGCTAGGGAGACACCTGATTCTCAAGGGAAGTGGGAATCTGTATACTGGAACAAAGGGTTACTGTACATTGAGTGGACCCCTGAGGGAGGGCTAGAAGATGAGAGAGTACAACAGTTGGTAGTGCCTAGAGCTTACCGCCTGGCACTTCTAGCCATAGCCAATGATATTCCCTCTGCAGGTCATGTGGACATAAAACATACAAAGATGCGTATTATGCAAAACTTCTACTGGCCTGGAATTTCCAGAGATGTAACAGGGTACTGCAGGACCTGTGAGCAGTGCCAAAAGGTCGACCAGGCAGGAGACAAGGTGAGAGCTCCTTTGATGCCTTTGCCTGTGATTGAGGAGCCATTTCAGAGGATAGCTATGGATATTATGGGTCCTCTGAGTACCTCAAGTTCTACAGGGAGAAAGTATATCCTAGTGATTGTAGATTATGCTACACAATACCCTGAGGCAGTGGCTTTGTCCTCCACTGAGGCCGAAAAGGTGGCAAATGCTTTGCTAGAGATTTTCAGCAGGGTAGGTTTCCCAAAGGAAATACTGTCTGACAGAGGTGGCAGTTTTATGTCAGACCTGCTGGCTTGTCTGTGGATGTCCTGTGGGGTGAAGCACATGAAGACCACTCCCTACCATCCCCAGACTAATGGTCTTGTTGAGAGCTTAAACTCTACAATCATGTCCATGCTACGGGCATTTGCAGATCAGTTTAAGAGGGAGTGGGACAAATATCTGCCCCATCTGTTGTTTGTTTACAGAGAGGTTCCCCAGGAATCCACAGGTGTTTCACCCTTTGAGTTGTTGTATGGGCATAGGGTGAGGGGACCTCTAGATTTAATTAGAGATGAGTTGGAAGGTGAGTGTGAGTCTCACAAGGAGTCTGTTGTGGCATATGTTCTGAATCTCAGGACAAGGCTCAGGGAACTCATGGACCTGGCCCAGGAGAACCTGGCAGAAGCCCAACAACAGAAAAAAGTGTGGTATGACAGGAATGCTCGAGCTAGGGAGTATGCTGTAGGGCAGCAGGTGATGGTTCTCATTCCTGTCAGACACAACAAGCTACAAGTAGGTTGGGAGGGACCTTACAAGGTGGTAAGAAAGGTAAGTGTTGTTAACTACATGGTGGAAGTACTAGGCAGATGGCAGGGGCACAAATTGTACCATGTTAACATGCTGAAACCTTGCCATGATAGGGAGGCCCTTGTGCTGAGCATTTGCAGTGGATTGCAGGAGGAGTCTGAGTGAGATCTTGTGACTGATCTCCTCAGTGAAGCTTGGGCTGACACCTCGGTGGAAGGGGTAGCAATGTCCCAGCAGCTATCTCCTACCCAGGTTTGAGAAATCCGGGCAGTGTTGCAGGAGTTTGGGGGCACGTTCACTTGGAAACCAGGGAGCACCCACCTGGTGCAGCACCAGGTGGATACAGGACCCCAAAGGCCTATCAGGCAGGCCCCTTATAAGGTGCCTGAGAGAGTCAAACAGACTCTGAGGGAGGAGGTACAGGAGATGTTGGAACTAGGGGTGATTCAAGAGTCCAACAGTCCCTGGGCCTCACCAGTAGTACTGGTGCCAAAGAAGGATGGCAGCAACATGTTCTGTGTGGATTACAGGAAATTAAATAGTCACAGAGAGGCAGATGCTTACTCCATGCCTAGGACAGATGAGGCCCTAGAGCAGCTGGGTGGGGCTATCTTACAACCACTGATCTTACCAAAGGTTACTGGCTGGTGCCCTTGACTCCCAGTGCTAGAGAGGAGTCAGCCTTTGTGACTCCTTTTGGCTTGTATGAGTTCACAAAGATGCTCTTTGGGATGAAAAATGCCCCAGCGACTTTCCAGAGCCTGGTAGATCATATCCCAGCAGGAGCAGGAGGGTTTGCCCTTGCTTACATGGATGATATTGATATTTACAGCCATTCCTGGCAAGAGCACCTTCAGCATGTCATGAAGGTGCTGGGCAGACTACTGAGGGCAGAGTTGACAATTAAACTGAGCAAATGTCAGGTGGGTATGGCAGAGGTCTCCTACTTAGGACATAGAGTGGGGAGTGGTAAGATAAAGCCAGAACCTGCCAAAGTGGAAGCCATTCAGGCATGGCCTGCACCTGTTACCAAAAAGCAGGTGAGGGCATTCGTAGGGACAGCAGGGTACTACAGAAAGTTAATTCCTAATTATAGTACCATAGCTGCTCCCCTTACAGACCTGACAAGGAAGAATAGGCCAGATAAGGTTGTGCAGACCCCAGCATGTGAGCAGGCATTTCAGAAGCTTAAGGAAGCTTTGAGAGGACCTCCTGTGTTAGACAGTCCAGACTACAGCAAGGACTTTGTTGTGCAGGTAGATGCTTCAAACTATGGGATGGGGGCTGTACTTTGCCAGATTTCTTCAGAGGGAGAAGAGCACCCAGTGGTTTATCTCAGTCGTAGGCTCCAACCCAGGGAGGAATGCTATGCAGTAGTAGAAAAGGAATGTCTAGCCATAGTGTGGGCACTACAGAAACTTCAGCCTTATCTGTATGGAAGAAAATTCACTGTGATGACAGATCACAATACACTAAGATGGTTAAACAAGCCAGTCAGCAAAATGCCAAATTGCTAAGATAGAGTCTGGGGTAGCAAGCATATGATATGTCAGTGCAGCACCACAGTGGGAGTAGCAATGCCAATGCAGATGGGCTCTCAAGACATGGAATAGGGTGAGGTACACCCAGATAGACCTGACACTCTCAAGCGATGTTTCTCAAGGGACACTTGAAAAACTTCCTTGAGTTCCCCGGGGGGGAGAGATGTGACGATTTGGGAGAGGTGGGTGAAGGCTGCCAGCCTAGTCAAATAGAATTTGATATATAATTCTGCATTTGTAAATAAATGTAAAATACAGGCATGTTTCTTGAGTGTAAAGAATACTGTGAAATGTGGAGCTGCAAAATATGTGACAACATTGCACTCTACTGGCCCAGTGAAGCATGTTGTACCCTTTCATGTTAGAATTCGGCTCTAGGGCGGCTGGATGAAGATGTCATGCCCAATTGTTTTAAGGCTAAAGTTTATGACTAGAATTTAGATGTGGAAGGTGCTTTATTGCTCTGGTTTCTGTTAGCATATACATGTGAAATATCTTGTATTGTTGTTAGTTTCTGAGGAGGTGTTAGCTTGATAAATAATGTAAATGGAGTTTCTATTAGCCTGGGAACTCAGAGCAGGTGTCAAGATGTTGCAATATTAATACTGGGAAAACCTAAGTGTCAAAAATGATGTAATCTGGGGAGGACCCAGAGACATGTTTGTTAGTGATGTTTTATAAACTGTCTCAGAGAGAGATAAAGAGCATTTTGATCTTGATATCCATTTTACCAGCACTCTGCTTATGCTCACATGTACATTTCTAGCACTGTGATTTCTTGTAGGAATAGTTAAAGCTAGTAAAGCTTAATTAGGTATTTTTCTTTGAAATCAGACCTGTCCTACTGTATTATTTTAAGTTTTCGTGTGATCTCTGAACTCTTAGATATCTCTGTGGTGTAGTAGTTTTGTCTTGTGTTTTAATTATTTATATTATATTATTATATATTTTAAAACCTTCTACCTGTGGCTGGTTTGTGTAGAGATAAGAGTACATTGCATATTTATATAGAGTTTATTGTAATAGGCCACTCTGAATAGCCTTAGACTGTATAGTCACATTACCATTGGATAATAATATTGCACAGTAATAATTGGACACCCTTTTAAGGGCCTTTTAGTAGCTGATATTATTAACTGGGTGGTGGCAGTAATTACTACCGTATAGTCTGGGTAAAGGGGAACAGCTGGAGAATCTGTGTCAGCCTTTCCCAGGAGAGTCTGTGAAGTTGTATAAATACTTATCTCAAAGTGTGTGTGTGCTGTGTCAGCTACTTGGCAGGGACATGAAGCACTGGTTGGACAGAGAGGGTACTGGAGGTTCTAGCTTGCCCAGTTAGGCTGAGACCTGGACTCTATAGCTGTGCCAGTGGGGAGTCTTTTTGGGGACCTGGTGAGCAAGGGAGCAGCCGCCCCAGACTGACTGTGATCTCTATGTGCACTTAAGGGAAATTGTACTTTACTGTGTGTATTAGTTATCCTTTCCTCTTCCAGGAGATGACCTCCCTGGTGTTAGTGGTGAGGATTGAGGCTCCTTGATTGCTGGGCCAGGGCACAGTCATCACAGTTAGAGCTAGGTTTGGAATAACAGGTGATGTTAGAGGTAGCATGCATGCACAACATAATGCTTTTTAAACTTACTTTTGTATTTTATTGCACTTGCATCTAATCATGGAAAGCAATTTTCTTTATTATGCATGAGAGGGGAAAATTATGTTATTGCCACTGTCTTACAGAAGGAACTTTAACTCTGGAATTCAGGCATGTCTTGTGTTACAGTAATAGCAGTAGGTGCATGGAGGAACATGCACTGTTAGTTTGTGCGTTTCTTTCATGAATGAACACAACCTTCATTTAGAAACAGTACTAGTTAAGGACTAGCCTATGGTAGTATCTAAAGTAATTAGAGGTAGTCTTGTGTATTCTACTAGACATTATATAAGGAAGTGTGCGGCAGGATCCTTCCCCAGTTTCTTGCACCCTAAACTGGGAGGATACCAGTAATCATTCCCAGAACAATAACAAAAAACAGCTCTTGTTTTTTTTTCCTTGTTTAAAATGCTGCTTGTAACATTTGCAATGTTATATTAATGTTCAACTGTTTTGAAGTTTTTATACAATATTTGGAATATACACACACATACACACTCATGTGTGCTTGTGCCTGAATGCATGGACCCCCACCCCCTGCCCCACACACACACATAAACATATATCTAGTTTTCAAGTTAATAACGCACATATGTATAGAATATAAATTTAAACAAAGTTTGCTCTTCTACAGATCATGCTTAAAGATAGAATAGATTTGTATTCATGTGGTAGATACATTTGTCCACACAGGTCCATTTTCAGCCCTAACTTGATATACTAAAATGAAAGGAGAAGCTTGATTACAATGACAAAAGAAAATAAAACGACAAACAATATGTGAGGGGGAAAGGGAAGAAGAAAACAAAAGAACTATTATGCACAGACTTAAAGTTCATCACCTGCAACTGAGGAGGCACTTATCACAGTACAGAAATAAAAGATGGCTTAGGCAGAAGTATTGAAGTGTTAGTGTAGATGTCATTTATGTTACAGCAGCTATTGTACACCTGAAAAAAGTACACATTTATGAACACACACTGCTTTATACAAAAATCCAAAACTGCATCTTGAAAATACTGAAGAAAAACTAAAATATGCTGACACAGCAAAGCTTCAAACCCAGTACAATAGACTGAATGTTTAATGTGTCATAATGAATATGTTTGTATTACTTGTTCTAATCTGCTATGTTCTTGTCAAGCAGGGACACGGTGAACTCTAATACTATACGCAATGAAGTCAACTACTAACTGCCCAAAATCTGCATCAGTTCGGCTTGTAAGGGAAGGGAGTCTGTATGTCAAAAAAGACACTGCACAACATAAAAACCCTTTTCACAAACTCTGCCACCCATTTGCATCAGGAATGACATTGGGGTCTGTTGTTTGATGGTCATTTAAAGCTCAGGCATTGATTTGATAACTTTGTTTTCAATGCTCTTCTGACTCATTATTTCTTTTAATTATTATTATTATTATACATTTCTAAGTACTCATGTGAAGTGATATATTAGATCTTATAATTAGTAAGACTGTTATTAATATTATGCATGAAAAGATCAAAATTACCTTAGGAAGACCATGAAAAATAAATGAATGTCACTGGCACTGAAACAGCAGCAGCAGCCGTGTGGTTTTATCACAGGATGGATATAGGTCAGGTTTGCTTCTCTGTTTGTCTTTCCTCTGGCAAATGTTAACGGATCTTGCTAGACTTCAGCTCTAGCACTAAGATTTATGTAGTCATGGAAGTAGGTGGGGCTTTCTTTTTTCCACTGACACAAGGAGAAAAACAAGCACCTGAACCTGCAGCAACTTAACAACTAGAGGGCCATTCAAAGTTTCACTTTCAATTTGCAAGTAAAAAAGAAAGAACATCAGGAAAGGGTCTTTTATACAACATGACTGAAAAGAGTCAAAGACAGCCAGGCATCATAAAACAGGTTATTTACTCATTACACAAGCTTTGCAACAGAGACATCAAAGGTATTTGCCAGCAGTGAAAAAGTAAAAGGCAAAAACAGTCTGCTCGAATTTCTAACTGTTCACATAACACTAATTGATTTGACATGGATTTTTCCTAGTATGTGGTTATTTAATACCCATTTGTAACCAAGTAGGCCCACTGGACACTAATGCCTTTTCAGGCAACCTGGGAACAATGAGTCGTTAAGTGACTTGCTTAAGGTCATACAGTAGGCAAATGAGGGCTGAGGGAATCAAACCCTGTGTCACAGGAACTACAACTCACACAAATATTCTACTCTATCTTCTGCTAGTGCAATGCAATTTAATGTAATGGAGAGAATCTCTCATCAGCAAAACTAAAAGTCAAGGTTTCAAATGCCATTAGATATATTTAAATATCATATGGCCCTGTGCAAATTATTTAATCCCATTACTAGTGATCATCTATATGTCCATCCACAGCCCCCTTTTCCCATTTTTGTACATGGGGTCAGAATAAATAAATAGTAATGTCTTTTGGCTTTTCCTGGTTAGAGGTCGCCACTGCAGAATGCTGGTCCGCTTATGATTGGCAGTAGATTTTTATGGTGCCAAGGTGCTAGCCGATGCCCAACCTTCAACAAAGGCACACCCATTCACACATGCAACATTTGTGACTGCATGACTTTAAACGTCACTCAACCACAGGGAGGACATGCAGACTCTACAGAGAAGGTGCTCCAGCCACAAATCAAACCAGAGAATCTCTTGCTATGAGGTGACAATGCTAACAGCTGCACCACCATGGTAGGGTCAGAAGGAATAAATAAATAAATAAAAATTGGGCCTTAGCATTGTTTTTAGCTTTTTCCTCTCTGTAAAAAAAGAGATGTCTTGTTTTATTGTGAGTGGTGAGATGGTGACACTTTGTTTCACCTATTTGCATGACTGCCTGTCATAGTTGGCATCTATTTTAAAAACTACTTGCTTTGAAGCCATTTTGTGTTACATATTTTGTAATTAATTCCATAATCATATATATTTGGTGTCAGTAGTTTAACAGGAAGCACACTCACCTGTGAGGCTAGAAGATTCAAAGAGTGTGGGTTCTATTCCCACACCAGGATGTTGGATTGCAGCATGTAGGGAGGTGCTGCACTCCTGATTGTGTTGTCCTTTAGATAAGATGTTAAACCAAGGCTGCATCTGCCTGAATTGGTGGTTGCTCGGATGGATGTAAAACTTTTCACAGTTCTTATGGGGAAGTACTCCATTACCCTGGCCATATTTCCCCTAGTCAGTATAAACACAGTCTTGAGTCTCTCCTAAAAAGAGGCCCACCATAGGTCAACTCACCTAGCAGTAAAGCATAAATTAAATACATTTATTTTTAAATCTGCAATTGTTAAACTTAAAAGTATGTTTGTGGTGTTGAGCTGCAGTGCTATTGCTGTTTGATCTTGTGAGCACAACAGAAGCACTGTATATGTTACCAGGTTTCCTCTGTCTAATTTTTATTTTATTCTATTGGTGTTTGAAGGGTAATCCTCTGGGGCTTGCTGGCTGATTTTGTGCTGGACTAGGTAATGTTTATGCTGAAACTGGGTTAGCGTTCAATGTTCTGCTGTACAGTCTGGATAATGCTGTATGAATCACTTCAGTGGCCAGTCTTTATTGATTGTTGAATACTTTGTTTTAGTTCAATAGTACTACATTTGGCTTGCTGGGCTGTCTTGAGATCTGCAAAGGCTTGGACACTTGGTGCCTTTCTTTACATGGCTTTATCTATGTGTGGCTCAATGTTACCCCAACATTATCATTATGTGCTTGCCTTGTGAAGCCAGCCTTTCGTCAATTATGTGCCATGTTTAGACATCTTTGGTTACTAAGCCTGTAATCAGTCTGGAGCTTGTTGGCTTTGTGGATCACGGGCTAGATGCCCCTGTGAGAATTTTAATTTTTATCACTGTTAGATATTATTCTGCTATTCATAGTTTCTGTATGATGATCTGGATGCTCTTGTGGGGGATTTTAGTTTTGTTATAGCTATTACACTGATTTGATTTTAGTCCTTTTTGCCATACTATTTGCCCCGGCCGTGATAGGACTCATAAGTTGATTACTGGTATTATTCTACACTGTTTAGTCCATAGCTTAAAGGGCTTTTAGGGCTGCAACACAGGTTTCTTTGTGGTTAATTACTGTCATCTTTTGAGCCTTTATACTATGTCATTGTTCATGTTGGTGTGAATGACCTGAGACGTACCTCCCTGGACTACATGAAAAGAGACATGGAAGAGCTCTCTGATCATGTAGCCCAGGCTGGTATGACCCTGACCCTGAGTAGCATCCTGCCCTCACCAAGAATGATGCCTCAGTATAAAGAAAAAATGATCAATTTCAATAATTGGCTAATCTTCTGGTGTCATTCAAAGGGGATCCAGTGTCTGTCAGCCTGGGACGACATGCTCGACAAGCCGCGTTGCTTCGCAAGAGATGGCTTGCACCTGTCACCCCTAGGCTTTTGAATACTGGCCAAGGCTCTTGCTGCCCCCATAGTGCCTTTTTTAGACAAGGCTCAAAAGTCAAACCCACCTCCGTAAACAGCACAATTAACAAAAAACTGAGGGTTATGCTACTCAATGCCAGGAGATTAAATCTCAAAATGCACATGCTCAAAGCACTCCTCAGTATGGAGAACGTCGACATCTGTGCACTAACTGAAACCTGGTTTAAGGCTCCAGAGATCACCACAGCACTACCAGGCTACAACTCATACCACACGTTTCGGCCACAGAAAATGGACCAAAACACAAAAGGAGGGGGTGTATCCATAATTATCAAGGATACCTACACCTCCAGGTTAGTGGCACAGCATGATACCTCTGAGATCATCCATGTGCAACTAACATCAGGCAAATCTGCAATGCAAATTGTGGCCTGCTACAGATCACCCTCCATGACCCAGGACCACCACTCCACCTTTCTGGAGACACTGGAAAACATGAAGGTCCTAACGAATACCCTGATCTTGGGCGATTTCAATTACCCTACCATTCACTGGGAAAACTACTCAAGTACAAACTCCCAGGCCCAGCGCTTCCTGGAATTTATCAACTCAAACACCCTGGATCAGCTGGTAAACTCCCTACCAGAGGTGAAAACATATTGGACCTGGTCATCACCAACATGGGTGACAGGTGTTCCACCCATCACTGGTTAGATCAGACCATAAACTAATCACTCTGGATGTCCACACCCCACCACTACCCCCAACTAAGGAAACTACAGTAAAAAACTTTTCTAAAGCAAACTTCACCTTACTTAAGACAGAGGTGGTAAGTTTCACAGCCCCTATGCTAAATGATAACATTGCGCAAGATGCAAAAACCTTTACAAATGCACTCTATGAGCACCTACAAGGATGCATAGATCATGCCATCCCTAGCAAAACCAAGACTCACTCCTCTAAGAGAAGGAAACCAGTTTGGTGTACCCCTGCCATAAACAGGCTATACAATAGAAGGAGGAAACTAGTTCAGAAAAAAAGCAAATCCCTAGAAGGAATGATCAGTATCATTAAGAAACTAAGGTCCCTCATGAAATCATCCAAGGCTAACTTCGAAAGAAAAATAACCAAGGATTCAAAAGATAACCACAAAGCCTTCTTTAGCTATGTTAAGAATCTAAGTGGCAACTCGCAGATATGCACTGAACTAGTGCAAAATAGCACAAAATATACTGAACCTACTGATTTTGCCAACATCCTGGCAGATAGATTCAGTGCAAACTTCACACCTCCTCTCACCTCCAAAAGGGCCCACAGCAATACCGGAAAAGTGTAGTGTCCCAAAAATCACAGATGCACAGGTGAAAACAGCCCTTTCAAAAGCCAAAAATACAGTGTCAATGGGACCAGATGGTGTCCCAGGCTGAGTCTTGCACGAAATACAGAACAAACTAAGTCCCCACCTAAACACGCTGTTCAACCTCAGCATCTCCACAGGCTATGTGCCCATAGAATGGTTATTCCTCTCCACAAAGGAGGGGCCACAACTGACCCTGGTAACTATTGCCCCATAAGCCTGACTAGCCTGGTCTGCAAGGCTATGGAGTGCATCATCATGGAACTCATTAACAAAGACATTGGGAACCTCCAAACACTTGACCCAACCCAGTTCGGCTTTGTTAAGGGCAGATCATGCCTTCTAAACCTGATTGACTTCTTCGAGACAGTCACCAAGGCCATAGATGAGGGAAAGGTGGTTCACACAGCCTACCTTGACCTCACCAAGGCTTTCGACACCATTCCCTACTCAGGTATCACAGAAAAACTCACCAGCCTGAACATAAACCCCTAAGTCACAAGATGGGTTGCCAACTGGCTTACAGACAGAACTCACACAGTAAGAATAGCGGGCTCCAGGTCCGACTTTAAGCCAGTCACAAGTGGTGTCCCACAAGGCTCGGTCCTGGGACCCCTACTGTTCGGCATATACGTCTCAAGTACAGGCAAACACAGGAGGACTATGGCTAACCAAGTTCGCTGATGACTACAAACTGGGAGCCATAATTGACTATCCGGCTGACACGGACATCCTCCAAAAGGGCCTTACTGAGATGGACACCTGGTGTCAAAGTCATGGCCTCAAGCTAAATGCCAAAAAATGCATAGTCATCCCATTTGGGAAAAATAAAACACCTATGAATTACTACATAGGTGGCAGGCCCCTTAATACAGAAGAGGTAATAAGAGATCTGGGGACCCAGGTAGATAGTAATCTCTCCTTTGACAATCATATTGCCAAAGTAGTTAGAAAATCCTTCTATGTGGCCCATCTAATTAATAAAGGGTTTGCATCTAGAAATAAAGAGGTTATAGTGCCCCTCTACTCATCACTCATTAGACCAATCATAGAGTACAATGCCCCACTTGGGATGTACCTCACAAGACACTTCCAACAGCTGGAAAGACCACAAAAGTACCTCACCAAGAGGATTACTGGCCTCAAACATATGTCTATGCAGACTGACTGAAAAAACTCTGGCTGTACTCAGTGGGATATCGCTTACTCAGAGGTGATCTCTGCCTGACTTACAAAGCCATGTCCAACTCAGAATTGATGGACATGCTCCACCTAAAGAAATCCAAGTCACTGCGAGCCACACGCTCTAGTGAGCTAAACCTCGTCACAACAATAAATAGAACATGCTGGAGGGATAGATTCCTGTCACAGAGACTCCCCATGCTTTGGACCAAAATTCCAAACTACATCAGGTAGAGCCCCTCACTAACACTCTTCAAGAGAAACCTTGACGAGTGGATGGGTAACAGAAAATACACCCCTGCGATCACTTCATTGGCTCTGCTTGACAGAGGATCAGTTAATTAATCAATGGGGCGGTGAAAGCCGACACCCTCTGGCTAGGCTTATAAATGCCCTCAGGCAGATAGCCTAGTACCTACCTATGAACCTATGCTGGGGTATTATTGTTGTTTTGTTTTTGTTTTTTTTTGTGGCTTTTACCATTCAGTGTTGTATCATTGAAATATTTTATCTGTACTATTAAAGCTATTTTAGTTTCAGTAGGTTAGGTCTAATATAGTAAAACTCTTTAGTCACCTTACATCATTTTTGTCTTCCTCCATCTACCTGCATATACCTTTCAACTCTATAGACATTTGCACCTTTTGGATAAGCATCAAGGCAGCTAATGTAGGCTGCAGAACATGGATGTCTTTATATTCATTCCATTGGTGGGTCTCTAGCCCTGCTGTGACTTCCTTGAGTCAAAATATTGGATCTCTTGTCTTCATGTAATGCCCAGGGTAGTATTACTCCATCTGTGGCAGGTAGCAGTCTGTAGTAGCCAGTTTATGGCACTGTACATTAATGTGAAGTCAAATTCAAGTCACAAGAAGTATTGGTATTTGGAGTTTGAAATATTGTCACAACATTTTAATGAAATTAGACTGTGAACTGTACCTCCAAAGTATTTTGACTATGTTCCTAACTTCAGGGTTAACAAAGCAATTACATCTTGAATTTTAATGAAAACATTTTCATTTTTGATGTTGTTTGTTTAAGCCACAGCTTGTGAATGCGTCTCTGTTTTTAAACTGTAGTTCCTACTCCATACACAGTTAGTGCCACATTGACTATGCGCAAACACGTGACGTGTGTGTGTGTGTGTGTGTGTGTGTGTGTGTGTGTGTGTGTGTATAGTGAAGCATTCCATACCCCTCTCATGCCACAAATCATTTAGCATAGCTAACAACTCCCTACCATATATGTGATACCTACAGTCCCACAATCTCAACTCTTCAAAATATAAACTGTGATTCAGCTACAATAAAAGTGAATTTACATACTTTATAAGCTGCATCCTACACCTAATAGTTATTGTAACCTGTTGAGTACAGTAAATGTGCATTGTACCTTTAATGCAAGGCAAAACAATTTATTTGTGGATACATTGTCACAGAGTTAAAGAGAAATCTGTGTATTAGTTAGCTAACAATGCACTAATTGCCAATTAATGTTGTACATAAAGAGGTCATCCAAAAATATAGGAAGTTAGTTCCTTGAAGAGGATCTGCAAAGAGGTAAGCAGGAGCTTGTTTAAATGCGTTGAAGTTGTTCAGTACAACAGATTAATTGAATCCTGATTTAAAAATGTATCTAGTAGAAGTAGCTGTTATATGAAGCTGGAATCTAGGCCTGTAGCTTTGCACTTTCAACAGCACCCTATTTGCTGGAAGGGCTCTATAACACAGCCTGAGGCACAGCGAAACTTAAGGTACTGTTATTTTGTATTTTGTGTATGTTAATCTTGTTTATGCTGTGGAATTTCAGAATCGTTCATATTAACTAGACAAATTAGTTAACATCTTTTTGTTTGCAGTGTGGAATTACCCAATAAAGTTGTGAATTTGTGTATTGTCAATGTTTCAATGTCTCCAGTACTTCTTAGAACTTGTGTGTGCGTGTCTTCATTTTATATTTTACATGCAGCTTTAATGAATGCAATTTTAGAGAAAATGTAGATGAGCTATATTCAGTGAGTAACCTTGAGGCCAAAACATGAGGACAGATGTGTAGAACTTTGTTGTTTATCAGAATGACTTTATAGAGATAGACAGCTTCAGATTAGGCCATCTAGACAACTATTATTATTATTAGAGTTTATAGTCACAAAGTTTGAGGCTCAAGGGTGAGAAAGGGTTTCAAGTTACATTTATAGAATGTAATGTGTTGAAGTACAGAGTTCCATTCAGTTCAGTCCATCACTTTGCAGTGAAGCACTGTTAGTCAAGACCATTCTAATATGACTTTTTCTATGCTGCTGTTTGCCATTTGTAACATCATTCATCCTTGTTAAACTGAACAGCAAAGGAAGAATCTTATTTGCTGTATTAATAAATGCTGATCAGAGTTTTTTTAAGTGAGTTTTATGCAGGAAGTGCATTACAGTTTCAGCATTTTGTTTTGGCACTTTTTATGGTCATCCAGTTAAATAACACACACACATTACATTTAGTTTGTTGTACAAAAACATAATCTCAATGCTTAACAACAGTTCATAGCAAGTACTTTCAATCCTGTTCCACAAAGCTAGGATACAGTCTTTTCAGTATGTCTTTCTGTCTGCGGCCATTAGCTCTTCCATCTGGATTTCTAAAGCAGGACCAAATTCTTCAAGCTTCCCTTCAGTCTTCTGTCTCATGCTCATCCCAGAGGTAGGATGTAGATGTATGTGCTCTGGGCACACTGCTACATTCCAAATTCTCAGAAACTGGGGAAACAAACAAGCAGTGTTTCATAAGGGTGAGTGGGGTGTTCTGCTGCCCTATGTCCTTTGTGGAAGTGAGGTGCAGTCATTGCTTATACACGTTGCAAGTTGCACTCCCTGGGAGATTACTAGGCATGAACAAGGTAGAGAAAATAAAGCATTCTCTACATAGCAACATGACCCAGCATCAAGATACTGCCATCTCCCTGCAGACCCCAAGTTAGTAAAACCAAGCCAGGGGAGAGTAGGAGAGTTAGGTATGCCCAGCAACTGAGGAGATGCACTAAAGGGTTCACTAACAGATCTTGATGCTACTACTTTGTTGTTTAAGAAGCTATATAAGAGGGACCTGGTCAGCTATAAATGTGAATTCCTTGGCCAGCAAATAGTAGTTTGCAAAAGTGAGGGCCCATTGTGTTGCTAAATGCACCCTTTCAGTCAATAGGTATTGTTTTTGCTTTACTTAAGTTGTGGCTTACATAACATGCAGGGTTCTGTTCCCCATCCCAGAGCTGTGAGAACACTACCCCTGACCTACCTTTAAAGCATCCATATACAACAAGAAGGGTTTACTAAAATTTGGGAAAACTAACCTCCCTGCTCATTACATTTTTATTATATTCTCATCATTATGTAACTTGGGATCTTTCAGTGTATTTATGGGCTTCAAAACATTTATCCTGTCTTGCATGTTTCTACAGTAATCTATGACACATTTAAATGGGAAGTTTCTCTTCTTCCTAACCTTCTTTGGAAGTATGCAAATATCCTCGAGGAAGCCTTTAATATAATAGGTCAAAATAACTGAACCCTGCCAAGGTTCAGTGCTTATCTAAACAATTCTGTCTTGGTTTGTAACTGACTGTGCAGTTGCCTGGTAAGAGAAGTTATATGAATTCCTACTGTTTTTCACTGTTTGAAGGAAGGGATTTATATTTTGTTGTTTTTGCCTTTAATTTTCAGTGTCTGTTAGAAAGGGATAGCTTTCAGACAGGCAAGCACTAGCCATCCTAAGGGACCTAGTCTGCTATAAATTCAGATTGCAGAGAGGACAATCCAGAGGTTATCTAAACAATCCTGTCTTGGCTTGTGATTTATTGATCTTTACTGTGAATGGGCGTACCTTTGTTGAAGGTTGTGCATCAGGGCTGGCAACTCTGCACGTAAAAATCTACTGTCAATCATAAGCGGACCGGAGTTCCACGGTGGCGACCCCTAACTGGGAAAAGCCGAAAGACACAACAACGACTGTCAAAAAAGAGGCATGACTGTGAGAGACATTGAGCAGAAATGATTGTGTATGAAATAAAGGAATTCCAGCTTTTGTGTGACTTTCTCAACTTGTATGGTTAGAGCAACAACTTTACTGTACTTAATTTAATATTTAGTTGTATGCTGTATGTCTCACTTTTCTCGTAGAAGTTATGTTTTCTTTGAATTCTGTGGTAACTGATTTTGTTTATTCTTTTAGAAATGTTTCCATATCCAGCTGCAAATGAGTCATCCTTAAATAAGTATGCTATTAATGATTTGCTAAAGTACAATATCTTGTACAGTGCAATAAATGTTATCTATAGTTAAAGGTAACAGTTGATAACACTGGTGATCTGTGTTCATATCAAATGGATGATTTGCTTACCATTATTAATAGTAAATCTTGTTACTGATGATTCCACTTGTGCAACTGGTACGGTTTGGAGAACTGTTGTCACGTATATTAATGATTAAACTGGTGAGATAAATAATGCTAGGCAAAGAGCAAATATAATGCATTTAGGAAAGAATGCGCATATTGTTTGTAAGGATCATTAATCCCTATGAAACAAGATAATGCCACAGCCATCTTTAGAATTCTGGACACAAGTATTCAGCAATCTGAGGATTCAGAGTTTATTGAAGGAAATAAAAAAGGAAGGAAGAAGTTCACAACAAATAATGAAGAAAAGGAAACTGATAAATGTCTGCAAAGTGCTGAGAATACATATTAAAAAGAACACTGTTTTATGTAACATAGAGATTATAGGGAATAATAACATTTTTCTATCAAAAAACTTCAGCCTACAGCAAAAAGCATTATTTTTCCAAAAGAGGACGTAGAAAAAAGAGGCAGGAGGCAGGTGAAAAGGAAGAAATCAAAATTGAAAATGGAAGGACTGAAAAACATTACTCGAAAGATAGGCATTGACAACATGGCTCAAGCTGTGGATGTACAAAGCCAGCTGAATGAGAACTGTATGCTTACAAACATAATTAGCAATATGCAGAAATAAGCAATGAAAACAGTGGGATTAATTAGACTAATGGTGACTAAGATCATTTCTTTGCAACAATTGATAGAGCAGATATTACTGAATTAGAAGCTGAAGATTCTTCAGATCTGTAAAGAAAAGATATTCTTGTAAAATGGAGATTCAATTATTAGAGGAAATGATGCTTGCATTTGCAGAGAATAATGAACACGACAGTGTAATGCTTGCCAGGAGCAAAACTAATGGATGTGAGACAAGCCGTAGAATGCCTTAATGTAAGGAAATACAGATTTCTTTTTTATTCATGTTGGTACAAATTATTTCATCTGCAAGGAATCTCTGACTATTAGAACGGAACTTACAAGCCCTCTTGGATAGCATAGCTTGTACAGGCATTAGGACGTATTTTTCACAAATCACATATAGAAAAGAAAGTCATGTTACCATGAATAAAAATATATTTTTGGTTAAATATCTATATGAACAAAAAGTCCTGTTTTAAAGAATAGAAATGTGTAGAGCATAGAACCTAATTTTAGGTGCATGTGTTGAGACAGGATGGTGTATACTTGTCAAGATCAGGGAGGATAATTTTTGCAGTAAATATTTTGCAGTATTGGACAAACACAAATAAGATTTTTGCCAGGTTGAAATTTAACAGTTCACAGATAGCAACATTTGATGCTTCTCTGATGGTTAATACTATGAACATTAATAATGTGTTTTTTTATTGGAAAAATGTGCCGCATTCCCATAAGATTGATGTTAGTTTTGAAACATGGGTTAAAAAACAATAACTGGAAACCAGTTCTGGCAGGGCAAATATTTTTATTGTAACAGTCATTCTAACAAAATTATCAGGTGGAGATGTTAAGATTGGGATTTAAGACAGGAGTATGTGATGTCATTCTGTAATTGATAAGCTGTGTGTAGATTCTAAAACCTATTCCCAGACACAACAGATTATAGATATACTTACAAAATCTTAAGCAAAACAGTTTGGCTCCACAAAGTGAAGGGCATTCACTTGCATCAAACATAGATACATACAGTATTTCCAGATGTAGCTCTCTGCAACAAGCATAATTTTCCTTAAGAGCAAACAGGGAACACACAAAGTCCGGGGTCTGCATTTCTCTTTGTCTCTCCAGGCCCCAGTAAGACCTCCCACTGGCACAGCTGTAGAGTTGTGTCCTCAGCCAAGTGTCTAAGCCAAGTCCTCCCAACACCCTCTCTGTAAAACCAGTGCTCTGTGTCCCTGCTCCAAGCAGCTGACACACACATAACCTTAGAGATCTGATCTCCAAAACCAGCTACTCTAAGGCTCTTACAAGGGTACCCATTTATATTGAGGGAAATTAATATCAAAACAAATGGTAGTGTTTGACCAGTGAGGTAAGGCTTCCAGGAGTGGCCACAGTCTTACCAAGTAAATATATGTAGTGTCAATGGTTAAAATATTCTCTAAAAGATCAGCCACAATGAAAAGCTTAAATACATCTAATAATAAATAATCAAGGAATATGAAAATACTAAATATCTATTTACAATAAACACCAGAGTTTCATTCACAGGAAATATTAAAATAACATAGACGAATAGATTCACACTGATACAGAAAAACATTACTTAACTAATCTCACTATAATTTCCTGACTGATATAAAGAATTACTATTCTCTGGTTACTTACTAAAGCAAGGCAATATGAAGTGGGTGAGTTATACTTCCAGGATTCAAAAATAAGACTGCAATGAGACTTCAGTCTCATCTAGTATTAAAACATCATTTCAGTGCTGAATTACAGAATGACATCACACACATCTGGTCATCTGACTTCTGGTTCCCATATTACCCCCATTACTAGAAATTGAACCAGAATCTTGCACATATGTTGCTATACACACAGACAGAGCTTTGCTAGGATGTGTTATAGCATCTGGAAGCTGTAAAACAATTTTAACACTTCCACTCTACCTACAGAGCTACTAAGCCCGGCTTCTCACAGATATTGCTTCTCTGGCTGCATTCAGACATGTGCGATACAATCTTTATTGCTTATAGCAAGTAATTTAATTTCAAATTATTTTTCAAAGTTAGCTGGACTGAGATTAATCTCTGCTTTTCTAGTATCCTCTGCTACAATATATTAACTTCAGTAGTTACAAACAGTCTGACATACAAGTGAATTTCTTTTTCTGTCCAGCAGGACACACTTTTGATACACTTTTAATACAAACAGCTTTACAAATGCATATTTCTACCCAAGCATCTGTGCCAATGATTTTGATGTACAAATGACATGTAATTATTTACAAAACACCACTTAGCTATGCTGGCATATGTTACACATCCATTGCTCTACTTTTTCTGGCATAGCTGGCATTACATTACATTGTCACATCTCTTCCCCTTTGAAGACTCAAGCTAGTTTTCAAGTGACCCTTGAGAAATGTGGCTTGAGTGGAGTGAACCTGTTTGGGAATACATTAACCCATGCCCTGTCTTGAGAACCTATCTGCATTTGCATTGCTGACATCACTACAGTGCTACACTCTCATATCATATGCCTGCAACCCTAGGCTCCACCTTAATAATTTGTCATTTTGCTGGTTGGCTCGATGTAGCCATAGATCCCCCTCAGACTCCTGCCATCCACTGCAAATACTCAGCACCAGGTCCTCCCTGTCATGGTAAGGCTTCATCATGTTAACATGCTACAATTTGTGCCTCTGCCTCCTGCCTAGGAGTTTTAACACGTATTTAACATCAGTGAACTTTCTTACCACTTTGAAGGGTCCTTCCCAAGCTGCCTGCAGCTTATTGTGTCTGATAGGAATGAGAACCATAAACTGCTGTCCCACACCATTCTCTCATTTCTGCTGTTGGGTTCCTGCCAGGTTCTCCTGGGCCAAGCCCATGAGCTCCCTAAGCCTTGTCCTGAGGTTTAGGACCTATTCCACAACAGATTCCTTGTGGGATTCGCACCCCCCTCCCCTCATGACAAATCAAATCTAAAGGCCTACTCATCCTATGCCAATACAGCAACTCAAAGGGTACCTTCCTGTAAGCAAACAACAGATGAGGCAAATATTTGTTCCATTCTCTCCTAAACTGGTCTGCAAATGCCTATAGCATGTTTTTTAGTGTAGAGTTTAACATCTCCATAAGACCATTAGTCCAGGGGTGGTACAGGGGTGGTCTTTAGGAGCTTCACCTCACAGCAATCCAAGAGACAATTCAGTAGTTCTGACTTGAAATTGGCTTCTCTGTCAGTCAGTATTTCTCTCAGGGAAACCTACCCTGCTGAAAATCTCTAACAAAGCATTTGCCACTTTCTCTGCATCAATGTAGGACAGAGCCAGTGCCTCAGAGCATCTAGTAGCATAATCTATTACCACCAGGATATATTTCTTCCCTGTGGAACTTGGGGGTACTCAGAGGACTCACAATATCCATAACTACCCCCAGAAATGGCTCCTCAATCACAGGCAAAAGCATCAAAGGAGCTTTGACCTTGTCTCCTGCTTTGTCCACCTTTTGACACTGCTCACAGGTCCTGTAGTACCATGCTATATCCCTTTCAATCCCAGGCCAATAAAGGCTCTGCATAATATGACTCTTGGTATGCTTTATGGTCATATGACCTGCAAAAGTCATGGGCGCTGGCTAGAAGTGACAGATGGTAGGCTCTGTGCACTACCTACTGCAGTATTGCCTCACCCTCTAGCCCTCCCTTAGGGGTCCACTGTCTATACAGTAACACTTTGTTCCAATATGCAGACTCCCTTCTTCCTTGAGAATCAGGTGCCTCTTTAGCTCCCTCCCTCCCTCAAGCCTCTTAGTGTAGGCTCCGAGAGTTGAGCCTGTCTCAACTCTGTCTTTGTGACCTTTCCCAGCTCCACTTCCACAGGAATTCTGGTGTCCTCTGACAGCAGTGGCTCACTGTCAGCCTGGGTACTACCACTCACTTCCGCCCTTGAAATCACTCTGTTCAAGGGAACATCACACCCTACCAGCAGCTGTGGCTCACCTTCAGGCACACTGCTACAGGGTAGCTCCCTCCCTGAAATAGCCACCTTATCAGCCCTGGCTTCAGGTCTGGGGCCTGTCTGGATCTCCCCCAGGCTGTCAGACCCTCATGCCTGTCTCCAAGTCTGACTGTGAGTAACTGCATGCACACAAGGTACTGCATTATCAAAATCCTTCCCTATCATGACAACCACAGGGAAATCCTCAAATACACCTACTTGCTTTCTTCCTTTTCCACCATCCCAGTCAAGGTGAACCCTAGCAAAGGCATGTGCAATGGGGTCCCTCCTAAAGCTCTGACTGGAGTGGACTGCCAGAGCAAGTACTGCTCATCTTTAACCACTGCAGGCCTTACAATGGTTATTTCAGAGGCTGTGTCTCTCTTAGCAGTGGCCTGTTTCCCATCCACTAAGATAGGATATAAACACCAGTGATAGTGTGGTACCCCTGTTGTCCGCAGACAACTTACCACTGGCATACTGTTATTCTCACTTGCTGATTCCACCACCTTTTGTTCCCCACCTAGCCTCAGTGGACATTTGCATGTTATATACCCCCCCCCAATTACATTTAAAACATCTAAACCTTGATCCTGGTCGTGTACCTGAACAAGTGGCTTCCACGGTTACTGGTGGACTCTGTCATGGTGGTTTAGGCTGTCCATCATGGGTTCCCTTATATCCATGTCCAGCACTCTGTATCCTTCTTGTGCAGTGATGCCCTGCTTGCTAAGTAGAGATCCCCTTTTATCTCCAGCTCATCTGCAGAGTTACACTCCCAGTCTGCCAACCAGATTCTCATGTCCTCAGGCAAAGTGCTGAGGGCTTGTTCCCTCCCCAAAACATCTGCCAGCTTTTCAAAACTGGTGACCTGGCGCCCACTCACCCACCCACCTATGAAAATAAGTGCTTAGCTCAGCAATATAATCACATATACTTTCATCTGCCTTGCATCTATACTCACGAAACTTTTTTTCCTGTAAGCTTCAGGTGTTAACTTAAAGCATTCTAATAAACATTGTCTGTCTTTATCATAATTTAAACAATCAGTATCATCAATTTAGAAACAACAGTTACAGTTCTATCATTGAGTAAGGGGGTCAAGATCCACACTCATAGCCCTTGCTCAGCATTATACTGTTTACATACTCTTTCAAACATATGAATAAAGCTATCAAAATTATCACCTTTATACTGTGGAACAAATTTAATGACCTTTATTGCTTCTGGGGTTCACTTATTACCTTGCCTGTTACTTCCCTGACCCTGGTGAAAAGTCAGCATCTCCCTGTATGTTGACACTACTTATCATTTTCTTTGACCTACAAGCACCACAGTCTCTGCTGATTCTAATTTCAGATGTTCGGTCTCCATTTCAGGTCTCTTTAACTCCAGACTGATTTCTAAGTCCTCTGAGGAAAAGGTGAACGATTCTGTTTTTGAGGGTGGAAAATCCTGATTACCAGACTGGTTGTCTTACTGGTTGATGGTTTGAGCTTTCACTAAGTCTGAAATCACTTCCTCTTTAGTCAGGTTGGCATGCAGCAGTCCTTTGGCTTCACACACCTTGGCCAAGTGCTTGTTTGCCAGCTTGCCATAATCTTCTGCTGACATCTTTGCCTGCTTTCCCTGACTAAACTAAACTATCAAAAATAAAAAAAACTGTGGTGAAAATGAAACTCTGTATGTTTACCTTGTGGCTGCTGAGAGTACACAGACCTTCTGTGACAACTTCCTACAGGCTATAGTAGAGTAGTTCAATTAATATCCACACCACTGCTCACCAATATATGACATCTCCCCTCTGGGTCAATAATCAATGAGCCTGAATCCTCACCACTGACACAGCTGAGGGATGTTCACTTGAAACAAAGATAGATGGACACAGTATTTCCAGATGCAGCTCTGGAAATCAAGCACAATTTCCCTTAAGAGCACACAGGAAACACACTCAGTCCAGGGTCTGAGTTTCTCTTTCTCTCTCTAGGCCCCCAGTAAGAGCTGTAGAGTTCAGTCCTCAGCTGAGTGTAAAAGCCAAGTCCTCCAGCACCCTCTCTGTGAAACCAATGCTCTTTGTCCCTACTCCAAGCAGCTTATAAACACACACACACACCTGCGAAAGCCCGGCACAGATTTACTCACTTTCCTATCCTTTGCCCAGACTATAAAGTAATTACTGCCACCAGATATTCCAAAGCTAGGTAATCCATGGAGCTTACAAGGATACCCAATTATACTGAGTGAAATTAATACTAATACAAATGGTAGTCCTTGACTAATGTGGTAAGGCTTGCAGGAATAGCCACAGTGTCACCAAATAAACATAAGTACTCTCAAAGGTTAAAATGTTCTCTAAAAGACTAGCCACAATGACAAATGTAAATATATTTAATAATATTTTAATAAGGGAACATGAAAATGCTAAATATCTATTTACAGTAAACACCAGGGTTTTAATCACAGGAAATATTACCATAACACAGTTAAATAGATTCACACAGATACAGAAAAACAGTACTTAACTAATCTCACTATATTTTCCTAACTGATGTAAAGAATTATTGTTCCCCGGTTACTTACCAAAGCAAGGCAAGATGAAGTGGGTGAGTGATCCTTCTATGTCAGGTTTGAAAAACAGACTGCAATAAGACTTCAGGTTCATCTAATATCAAAAAAAAATTTCAGTCCCAGATTACAGAATGACATCACACACACACATCTGGTCATCTGACTTCTGGTTCCCATATTACCTCCATTACTAGAAAGTGAACCAAAATATTGCACATATGTGTTATCATACACACACAGCTTTGCTAGGGTGTGTTATAGCGTCTGGAAGCTATACAACAATTTTAACATGTTCACTCTTCCTACAGAGCTACTAAGCCAGTTTCTCACAGATGTTGCGTCTCTGGCTGCACTCAGACATGTAAGATACAATCTTTATGGCTTTTACCAAATAATTTAATTTCAAACTATTTTTCAAAGTAAGCTGTACCGACATTAGCTTCTTCTCTTCCAGTATCCTCTGCTACAATATATTAACATCAATAGTTACAATACAGTTTGACAAACAGCTGTATTTCTTTTTCTGTCCAGCAGGACACACTGTTGGTACAGTTTTTAACACAAGGAGCTTTACAAATACATTTTTCAACCCAAGCATCTGTATCAATCAGTTTGCTTTACACATGACATGTAATTCTTTACAAAACTCCAGCTAGCTATCCTGGCATATGTTACACATCCACTGCCCTACTTCTCCTAGCATAGCTGGCAATACCTCACATCTTCACAAGTTTTCCTAATGACATCCAGATAACCTCAGATAGTGAAATTAATTGTGATTATACTGAAAAAAGAACTATGCACACTGGATCCTAACATAGCACAGGAAAGAGATGGAGTTAGTAATATTGACCTGAAAACACTTCAACAAGAACTTATAGTACCCTTATATCTATTATTTACTAGGTCTGATAAATGAGGATATATTCCTCAAGATAGACACATGCACTTATTAAAACTGTTTTAAGGGAAAGGGGAATAAGACATACACAGAGTCATACAGACCCCTAAGTCTATTTTCTTGTTACAGAAAAATAATGGAAATGGTAATAGTGGATATGTTTTTGTCAGAATTGGAAGGGTTGGAACTTAAAACCTATATCAGCAGCATGCATATGCTGAAACTATATCTTTTACCAGCTGTAGCATATATTGTATGATATATGCCTAGTCCTATTTGTAAGCCATGCAGCTATCTATAATAAAAGCTGTGAAGGAAAATGTGTGCTGTGATGTAATTTTTATAGATAGCTGCATGGCTTACAGATAGGACTTGGCATATATCATACAATAATTGGACAGGTGAAATTGTTGGTTACAGTTAAGGTGTCCAAAAGGGCTCTGTCCTAAGCCCATACTTGTTTAGATTGTATCTTTTAGATCTATCTTTTTATCAGAGGCGTTCTACAGTCTATATGCAGATGACTTAAAATTGGGTAACCTAATTAGATGCGTTACAGATAGGGCATGTCTGCAAAAGAACTTGACTAAATTTACCATATGAATACAGGAAAGTAATATTCTGGTAAATGCAGAAAAAACTAAGCATGTGAGATTTGGAATAAATAAACTGAAAGGTGAATATTTAATACTACACACCGTGACTGAAAGCGTAGATTCATTTAAGGACCTGAGTATATGGGTAGGTCCAGTTTTGAGTTTTTCTGACCATATCTAGCAATTGGGTAATGGCAGTTATAGAACTATAGGTTGTATAAAAAGATTTATAAAGTCTTGGAAATCAGAAATTAAGTCATTGTTTGTTAGTTACATTAGATGCAAACAAGTATGGAATAACAGTATGGAAACCATATAAAAAATCAAGCATGGGTAAACTGGAAAGAGTACAGTGGAAATATACCAAGGACATTCATGGGTGTGAAAACTGAATTTTTTATGAAAGACTAAAATAACTGAACTTGTACAGTGTCTCATAGTAGTGGAGAATTATCAGACAGTGTATGTAGATGATACTAAAGGAATAAGAAGTGTACTAATTTGTTCTCTGAGAGAGCAATTGATGCATGGAATAGACTACCAAATTACATTTAAAGAAGGACTAGATAAGATATTTTTAAGAACTGCCTGAGCACATATTATGGGAACAACTGTTTTGGTATATTGGCAGGCTAGAAGGACAGTAATGCCCATGCTTGAAATATTTCTATGTATGTATTCATATAAGGTATAATGCGATTCTAAAGGCAAGCAGGAGGCATGCCATTTTCTTCAATAATTTTTCTTAGCAAAAATGTTATTGTTCTATCAAAATTCTCTATAAATCAATCTGTCTAAAGATAGTAGACTAATGTTTAAGTGCTTAACCTTAGAGGATTGGTAAAATAGGTGCATTATACTGGACCAAAAAGGGATCCCCTGGTTAATGAGTATTTCCTTAGGTATCCTTACTCTGGAAAATAATAAACATAGTTCCTAGCTATAGATTTAATATTAACCTTATATAATAGCATTTTCGGTTTACTAATTGCATAATCCAAAATAACTAAAACATATTTAAATGGATTTGCATATTTTATCCATGGTGAAACAATGTCCATAGTAATATATTCAACTAGCACCTCTGTGCTAAACATTAGAAGCAATGTTTTTAAAACCTAGTTACATGACTCTCTCCTGACATTACAAGCATCCAGCAAAGAAGTTATCAACTTTTTCCTTATTCCTTACCAGTAAAACATTAAGATTCTGTTTTACTTTTATCCATTTCCAGATATTTGCCTAGTGCATGGCTATGTGCTAATCTCACAATTAGATTTTTGAAAGTCATGGACACTGGGAACTGGTGTACAGCTTCATCACTACCCTTACCATTCTGTACTAGTCAATTTGTAACACAGAATATGGGTAAAAAGTAGAACCATCTTGTTCAGCTTCTTCCAGTACAACTCTAGCAATATATTCCTTCTGCTCAATATATTCTTACTATTGTGCCTTTTAAAAATTTGAATGGCTTACTTAAAGTCAGTAAACTGGGTTTTCTTCAAGGTCATCCAGGTGGGCATGGAAGACAATGCCTCTTCTCCTATTAATACATGTTGTAGAGAGCCGGTGTCAAACTCTTCTCATAAAAGGCAACTCACACTAGTATTCTTTAATGTCAGTTGCTATCTCTGTGTTATTTATTTATTTTCTTTTTTTCCTTTCTTTATAAAGCTGATTCCTAGAACCCATCTCCTCATGGTTAGAGCTCTTCTATTTGGGCTCAATGTGAATATCTTTAGAGTTTTGTTCAGCGTTATTTTGTCTCTCAGTATACATTACGTGTGCCCTTTCCTTTCATCTTTTATGTTGCATTCCATCTATTTCATGGTGAATGCATACAACCATCTTAACTTCCTTTCTTTTTTGAGGTGCAGTTCATCTGAAAAATGTACCCCAGTACATATTTTATTTTCAGTTTTAGTTTTATCCTTATGTTTAGATGCCAGTTACCTAAAGTCTTCTTATATTTGATTTTCTGTCTTACACTGATGGAAGTAGATTTGGAACTCTTGCCAAATGCTATTTCTTCCTGTTTCACAGCTCTGATGAAATATTTCTTAGTGATAAGTTTTTCCTTCTGAACAGTCGCAACTGCTTACAATTTTCTATTCCTGGGAATTTATGTTTTAGCTTGACAGAATAGTTAGAATTCTAAATATGCTATGCACTTTTCATGCTTATGAACTTCATTCCTTCAGAATAAACTGTTTCACTGAGTGATTCTTATTGTTAGTTCTTATAATAATTTTTGTATGCTTTAGAACACATTTGTGTTAACTATTATGTTGTGTAAGTCCTGTCTTTCTATGGATCTGTCTTTTATAAGCTCCTCTATTATAGATGCATGCTGGCATATCTCTTTAAATGGTGTTGGTTTTCACCACTGTGTATCCTTGGCCACATTTTGTACAACCAGTGCTTTCTAAAATTATGCTATTATATTTGTCAGGGTTAATACTCTTTTAAAGGGTTTATGTCAAATAATTGAATGGACATATTGTCGAACGTGATAATGGTCAAACCCATAGCAATGACAATGCAGTTCACTGAAAAAACTTAATGCAAACACAGAACCTGCACACACCACAAAAACTGCTTTTGCAGAGGGGCAAGCCCCCTGCAACCCCCCCACAATCCCTGCTAATTTTATATATATATATCTATATATATATATATATATATATATATATATATATACATATATATATATATACACATATATATATATATATACACATATATGCCAACTACGAGATCACACTACAGTGGGGAAAAGGGTAAATTTCCCGATCCCAGCCATAACACGATCTCATTCAGAACAGTTCAACTGACTGCATTGTTGAGCATATGGGTTCGACCATATCACATTTGACAATGTGCCCTCTCAATAATTTGATAGGGACACATTTTGAATGTGTCTTTTGACTGATGCTCCCCTGTCATACTTTATGCAAAGGAGAAACTCTAGCCTTACTGGGTCTATATTAGTTTGTCACCATCCCATTGCAGTGAACATCGGCTCATCGACCCTAATTCAGCAAAATTCATTTCAGCAATTTGCTGAATTTACCGAGGGCAAGTAAATACTTGCCCTATAGCACAACAGATTGACAGCTATGGAAATCAAACCCAACCAACCTATGTGGGGGGCTTTGCCCCCCACATCCCCCTAACTATATTTACCAACTTCGGGATTGCACTACAGTGGAGAAAAGTGCAAAGTTGTGCTGTAGGGCAATCATTTATTTGCCCTCAGTAAATTCAGTGAATCGCTGAAACGATTTTCACTAAATTAGGGTTGCTAAGCTGGTGTTTGCTGCAATGGGACTATGAAGAACTAATGTAGACGTACCTTACTTACTGTTTGACATCACCATACTGATAAGGTGGTCTCTTGTAAGGCATACTTCCTTCCCATTGCATTCAAAGACTGTAAAATAGAGAAATCTTTTATCTATTATCATATCATGTGTAAAATTGAAGAATACACAACAGGATGAATAACTTTTTGAGTAATGAGAACTGTTTCTTATGTCACTGAATGCATATTAATTGTACTGCATGTTTTAGTAAGAGCTATGCTTTTGACACACAAGTTGTGTGCTTCTAGATTCCATTTAGGTGCACAAAGTGTGAGAGCTGAAAAAAAAAAAAGCAAAAGTGATTGATTGTTTAAAGATCACAGATTGATTGCCTCTTCATGTGTGAGATCACAAAAAGAGGACTATGAATTTGCCTTTTCCTCACTGTAGTAAGATCTCAGAGGTGATTATTTATATATATATATATATATATATATATATATATATATATATATATATATATATGTATATATATATATATATATAATCAGATGTTAGATCCCAACTACAGAGCCATTAAGAAACCAATGCCTCTTAAACAATGACATTTGCCTTATCAGTTACAGATTGCCAGCTTCACATTGTATAAACTGGAGTCTAAACAAAGACAGGGATTTCAAGCTTAGTTTACAGGTGCAAATATCTTTTTCTTTAATAAAACTCAGTGTCTCAAAGAACGAAAGCAAGTATGTTCATTAACTCCTTTTATTTTCTGTCAGCATTTGATTTTGCTTTTTTCTGCACTGTAATTTCTGTAAAAGTGCATGTTTCGTCTTGTGTTTCATTAAAGCATTTTTAAATTGTATATGTTGTTCTGCTGAGAAAAATCAGTGAGTTGGGGATAGAAGATAAAAAAAGACTTTGTAATTCAGTATTTGAAACTGTGAATGCAGCACAAACCATCTCAACTCAAGTAACATTTATTCAGGGCCAACCTTTGGCCAACTGGTGCCCTAGGCAACTGGTCTCCAGAGCCCCCCCAACACCACTCGATGCCCCATCCTGGTATATACCATCCAGATTACTGGAAGAGTGCCCCTGCTAGAGCGGCACCTAAGGCCAGCTATGCATTTATTAATCACAGGGGTCAGATTTCTCATGCTTGAACACTGAACTACAGCTATTACTTTGAAAAGAATAATTAACTCAGCTAATGTTCAAGCCTGTCATTCAAACATTCCTTAAAATGCTGCAACAAAAATGGCCACTAACGAAAATCAAAGGAAGCAAATTAAATAAAAATGCAGGTCGATGCTGACAGTGAAAAGTAAGCGGTCACAGGAATGTTGAAAACTGATGACAGAGAAAACTACAGTACATAATCCCCTCATCATAAGGATTTATTTCTGTCCCTCTAACATGACATGAGAAAAGCAAAGCCATTGACTGTAAAACAAAATAATGCTAGCCATGGACGCCTCCTTCGGATCATTTTGAGGTATAACAAACTGGAAAATAACAGTAACCATTTACTTTGATACAGAGGCATTAGCAATGCAGAAAAGTTCAAGATTTGCTGAAAAACATTTTTTTTTGTTTTTGGGTGCAGTTCTCCTTTAACTTTGCAGAGACAGAAGGCTGACTCGACTATTTTGGCAGACAATTCATCAAATTTTGTCAATGTAACAGTAGTAATATGCCTTCCAGTGGTTGTAGTTTTCACAGGTGTATTAGCATTAAAGATTTCTAGTATCAAAGCTACAAGGCCCCTTTTCCACATTTAAAACAGTATGTTACCTTTTGTTACTTTCTTTTCATAATCAGATTTTAACATAGGTTTACAGTTCTAAACATATGCCTGCATAAGAATCTCTTTACTTAGACAACAGCATTTTCAACATCCTTTGGACTGTGCTCAATTGCCCACGTTCTTAATGTAGTAGCAGGTAGACCCCCTTAAATTTATCAGTGGGTTATAGTTTTATCATTTTTTAGTATGTTGATCATCAGAATGTAATCATAATTTAAGAATATATTTTAAATCACAAAATTGTATTATTTCTGTTTTTATAGAAGAAAGTGTCTGACATTTTGAGCTTATGTGTCTAACATAGTACCACCGCAAGCTAATAGTACTTTTCTAACTTCATCATAGTCCTGATAATTTGTCTACTCTACATTTTTTAGGAATTTTAAGTGCTGTCACATCCATTGTGCTAAGAGGGTTCTTAGTCCCATCATTCTTTTCTCATCCCTCCTTTTGTGTGTATTATTCAAAGGTGGCTACATACGTTTAAGGTATTCTTCCTAGATTTATCTCAAAAACAGTACTTTTGGCATTGCCATTGATTTGGCCACTGCTATCATTCCTTTGGTGTCAGCAGTATTTATTTGTAGAAGCTACTCAAAGGTTGTCATTTTGGTACCACAGGATTATAATTCACACAACTCCTAGCATTCACCGTTGTATAGCGTCTACTTTGTTAAGAAATGCTTTTTCAAACATCAGTTAGTGACAGTAACACAGAAAATCCTTTCTAGGAATGAAAGGTACAACATAATTTTCAGCATATTCTTGTTTGCTGTCCCCAGCAATACAGTATTTACTAAAACAACAAGGATAACAAGATTATAAAAAAAATCTAAACTTAAGGTGCAGATCTTCTTAGGAAAAAATGACAGTGTCTCACATTACATTGATTATAGTCTCTAATTCTGATTCTGAGCTGTTTCATAGCAGTCTTGTGCATCATCTTCTAGATTACTGAAAGAATGTATCCAGGCTCTTCAAAGTTTTCCAAGTTGCCTTCTTTTTGTTTATCACAAGCTCCCTATATCCCCTTTCTGGGCAGAGATTCCCCTACTTTCAGTTGCCAACATATCCAAAGCTGGATCACTGTTGCAGTAGCCTAAGCTATTAGGGTTATTCTCTGCAAGGGATATGACCAACTGTCCAGCTTTTCAAAGCTTAAGAGCACCTTCCATGTGCCATAAATGCTGCAGCCCTAGCAGAGCTCCAAATAAAAGGCAGTCAGAGCACCAAAAACTCTAGATCTTTCTGCCACCAAAGTGTAGTATTTCTGCTACTTCATGAAACTGATGGTCAGTATGCTTGGAAACGTACTTTGTTTGAATTATCATACTTGTCTAGGGCAGTTATCACTGAGTGCTTTTCTGAAAATACTGTGTTAAAATCTTTTTTTCTACATTTGTTTTTTCTTCTTCCAAGGGTCTCCCCGGAAAAAATAAAGAATTACGAATATGATTTCTCCTGTATCTGTTTCTATAGACAGGGAAGACTGCTTGTATTACTAGGAAATTTTTTTTTTTTTTTTGCTTTTAATGTGACCGATACCGCTTTCTGATACTGATTATCTGTCAGAAGAGCAGAGATTGGTGAGAGTGTGTGTTCATTCAGTGTTTTCATCCACAGACTGATTATTCTGATTCTGAGGAAAGTGTTAGTTCAGATTTCTATCAAGAAGACAACCTTTTTTCTAAGACTTTAACTAAAACAAAAGAGGTATTTCAAGTGGGAACAAAATTAAATTATTATTTTCCTGACAGATTGCAGTTTACCTAATAATTAATCTCTTGCTCCTGGAAAATCTGATATGTTAGGTTATATAAGGTACTTTAGAATCATAAATATCTGCTTATTAACCCCAAATCAGACCATGCAATGATTTTTTTTTATCCAAAACTACTTCTGCTGAACAGATTAATAATGCTCATCCTATTTCATCTGATAAGGATGGGAAAGCTTTTGAAAGATTTGTTAGGAAAGTGTCTGCCACTTTAACATTCAGAATGTTAGTCTGCCATGCTCACTTGTTAAATTTTTGCTTCTGTCCTTTGAAAAAATGAAACGGTTAACTATTAACATTCCATCTTATGAAGTGGAGAATTCCTTGAATACCTTCATTTTATCTGCTTCGTGTGTATTCAGACATTATTTAAACTGCTCTTATGATTCTGCTGATAGTGTGTGCAGAACTGTGGCTATTGGATCAGTCATGAGAAGATTTACTTAGTTGTTTTCAAAACTTTCTTGAAGATGTTAAATCTGTGATTTTAAATTCTCCCTTGAGAAAAAAAAGTTTGTTTCGGTCCTTCTGGTGCTGAGGTGCTTAAGTGATTTGTTGATACGTGAGAGATGATTCAAAGAGTGACCCCAATCTTCCTTTTCTAAATTTAACAAACAAATCCTTAAGCTCCATTTTTTTTTTCATAAAGCAAAGCAATTTAAGAGTCAAGGTGCTTAAAAAGCAGGATTCAAAAATTCATGGCAAGGAGGCTCTAAAATGAAAGAAAAAGCATCTCAGAATCAAGGACAGTCCAAACTATCAGAATAACAGCTAGCATCTTCAGGGTCTCCCTACCTCACCCACCCAAGCAATCTCTTCCTCATCTTAGGTCTACATCTTCCTCAGTAGGACCATATTATTTCAGATAAATGGGTTCTGAAAGTTATTCAACAGGGATACAGTTGGCAATAGGAGTCACTTCTTCCTTTTCCGGGGATTCCTCCTTGTTATGTAAACCAAATATTATTGGTTCCCCCAAGTTTGGAAGAAATATTATCCTTGGATATCATAGAATAAAGTACCTTTCATTTAGTTGGGCAACATTTCTTCTTCAATGATTTTTCTGGTACCAAAGAAAGAAGCAACTTGTAGACCTGTCCTGGACCTTTCATTTTTCCTTTCTCGATCTTTTTGTCAAGGTCCCAGGGTTAAAATTGTTATCAACCTTGTTACCATTCATCCCTTTACCCTTTTTTCATGGTTAAGATAAGATTCCTAACATAACATCCTTATTGGTAGAACATTCATGTATCTGTTATGAATTTCTCTGTCTGAGCTGCACTATCAATTCTCTGTCTTTCCATTTAAACTATCTACTGCTCCATAGGTAGTTTCAAAGTGTTTGGCTCTGCTAATTGCTTATTGCAGACTTAATGACATTCACATTTTTCTATATTTGGATGACGGTCTTATATTTGCAGATTCTTATTCCAGTTGTCAAGATTCCTTGACAAGTGTTCAGAAACTCCTCCTTAGTCTAGGTTTTCAAGTGAACTTTCAAAAAACATCTATCATCCCTTCTCACAGAATGGTTTTCTTTGGATGACTTTAACATTCTGTCTTGGAAAAAGATTTTCTTACACTAGACAAATTAGTGTCATAAAAAAGAGATCCTTCTAAGCTTTTCCAATTAATCTCTGGTTATCTGCCAAGGAATTTTTCTAGATTCTGGGTTATACAGCATCTACGGTTCTCATAATTCCCTTGGCCAGTCTTGGTGTGTCACGTCAGTTTGGACTCAGCATCAACATCCTTTATTTTTTCAGGTCCCTGTGTTGGGCTGTATGAAAAGGGAGGTATGCTGGTGGGTGGATCAGTTGTCTTGGAGTTCAGATCTGCCCTTTTCCATGCCAACTCCAATTCATTCTGTCACAAAAGATGTTTGAGACATTGCATGAATGGAGCTATATCAAAAGGAGTGAAAGTGCAAAGTCTGTGGAATACTCAGAACAGACAGAAGCACATCAGTGTCAGAGATTATGGCAGTAATAAGTATTTTGAAAGCTTTAAATCATGTCTGGTCTCCAGGACTTCTGCCAGTTACTACAGACCACACCACATTAATGTGGTATATAAAAAAATGGGGGGAAGATGCCAGAATATTCCCCTTTGTAGGCCTGCGATGACAAGCCTGGGAGGTAGCAAATCAGGCCAATGTGACTCTGCAGGCTTCATATGTTACATCAGAAAAGAATCATAATAGCAGGACAGACCCTCATGAATGGAAACTACACCTGGCAGAGGGGGTCTACCAAAAATTGATCAAACTATAGGGAACCCTTCAAATAGCTCTGCTTGTCTCCTTTCAAAGCAGACAGTAAAATACATTCTGCTCCAGGGTCCCTTGCAAACTCCCCAGACAGACTGATGTTTTATTATTCCTATGGATGGGAAAGTTTCTGCATGCCTTTCTACTGTTTCAACTGATGTCTAGGGCTCTTCTAAAGATTCAGAAGGACTCCACAAAGGTTGCACTTGTGACTCCATTTTGGCTAAGATAGCAGTATCTTCCACTTCTCTTGTACTTAGCCAAGGGTAATTACCATAGGCTTCCCCACAGACCTGATTTATTCACACAGGATTGTCTGATACACCCAAACCTATAAGTACTTCAGTTAACTGCCTGGATAATAGAATTTTAATGCTTTATGTATATTTTAATGAGGATGTGCAGCAGGTACTGAAATAGGCTGAAAAAGCTGCTTCTAGGAAATCATATATGTTTAATTGGAAAAAGTTTTCTAGTTTTGCTCCATTCCAAGAAAGAGGACCATTTTAAGGCACTGTTGCCTCTAATTCTTGATTATTTCTATGAGCTAGTGTCCTGTGGTCTTTCTTATTCTTCTGTCAGGATTCATCTGTCAGCAATTTATGCATGTCTGCCATTGGATCCCCCTCCTTTCTTCCTGTCCTCAAGTTAAGCAGGTTTCAAAATGGCTTTTACATGTTCTTTCATTTAGAAAACAGGTGGCTCCTCCTTGGGATCTAAACTTTGTGCTTGAAAAACTAATTCTTCTTCCATTTGAACTGATTTTCAAGCTGATTTTCCATTTATAACAAGGAAGACTATACTATTTATCGCTGTCACTTTTGCTAGAAGGATATCAGAGTTACAAACTCTTAGGCTGAGTCAACCCTACCTCATTTTTCATAGGAAGAGGGTTTTTTTTGAGAACAAATCTTTCTTTTATGACTAAAGTGGTTTCAGAGTTTACCTTGAGTTAAACTATTATCTCCTTGTCTTATTTCCAGAACCTATAACAAATTATAACAAATTCTTCCTACTCTGAATGTTCACAAGTAGCTCCTACACTGTTTGAGCAGAATTCAGTATTTCAGGAAAGACGATTAGCTGTTTAGTTCCTATGAAAGTAAGAAGAAAAGGACAATCAGTGTCCAAGCAGACAGTTTCTAGATGATTTGTTTCATGCCATTTGATGTTCTTATCAGGACAGGACACTTCCACAGAGGATTAGAGACATCTCTACAATGGCTTTGGCTTCTTCTCTGTTCTTCTGGACTCTAGAAGTATTTTACAAGCAGAAATTTGGTCCTCAGTATATAGTCTTACAAAGCATGACAGTTTGGATTCATTTTCCAGGTCCAGGACAGGCTTTGCTTAGATCATTCTCAAGGGGTTCTTTTATTCTTAATCAAGTTCCTCACTCCAATATTTTACCACATTATGGCAATCTATCTTAATAGCTTAGGCTACTGTAATACTGATCTAATATTAATGTAGTTAGCTAGAGCCCTGACTTTGCTATACAACATAAATGATTTTTTTTAACAATTTAGCAGAATTCTCTCTGTCAAACAAGTTATTCGTTTTATGTGACTGTAATATTCAACTGACTTTATAATGAACTTGTATATATTTTTCTAAACCACTACTAAAAGTCATGTTGACACAACTTACTAGACATCATTGAGGACATAATGGAATGTACTGTACAAAGACATGAAAGAATGTTGTTGTTTACTTTCGGCTTTTCCCAGTTAGGGGTTGCCACAGCAAAACTCCGGTTCGCTAATGATTGGCAGTCGATTTTTATGGTGCCTAGGTGCCAGCACAACACCCAGCCTTTAACGAAGGCATGCCCATTCATGCATGTCTTTCGAATGCCACTCTACCGCGAGGAGGACATGCAGACTCCACACAGAAGGAGCTCCAGCCGGGAATCGAACGGGAGAACCTCTTGCTGTGAGGCAACAACACTACCGCTGCATCACCGCAGATACAAAGACATAAAAGAATGCATTTTAAAATTACATGGTGAAGGACTGTTGTCTAAAAGTACAAAAGGCACGAAAAAGAAATATTTTGTGTACTTGTATACATGTGACAAGAAAGCAATAATGCCCAACTGGGTGTGTGTTCATTTCACATAAACACACCCTGGAGGGCATTATTGCACTTAAAGAATGGGTTCTCTTTAAAATTGTTGTGCTTTACGTACTTGTATACATATGTTTATTACTATTTATTTTTTAGTATTTTTTGATGTAAAATAGTTCCTGTACCTAATGTTTCAGACTTGCAGTAGTATATGTTAATGGTGTTGGAGGAAGCATTTTACAGCCAAAATATAACATTTAAAAAATAACCAGGTTATTTACTTTATTTTTTGGTCCCCTACTCCTAAATCATTTGGTGGGCAGTCAGAGATTGAAATTAGTAAATAATCACATACATTTGAGCTTCAGACTTTTTTTTCCTTCAGAAAATTCATGCTAACTTAAGTCCTTTAATTTAGCAGTTTTATAATTTTATAAGAGCAATAATTAAGTTTCTATTTTAGAGCCTTTGTCCCCCCATTTATTTTAGGCTTTATCCAGATTTCTTCAGCTGAAAGGTGCAGAGGTATGAAAACCTCTTTACTGCTCCTTCTACCAGTAGTCATCTCACACACTCTCACATGCACACACAATCTCTGCTTCAGAAAAAAATGCATGCTAATGAAAACTTTCTAAGTTAGTAAGAACAATATTTAAAATCTGTCCCTATTTTCAGCCCTTTGTTTCCCCATTATTTGTGGCTCTGTCCAGATTTCTTGTGCAGGGAGGTATGGTCGAGAGGTATGCAAAGACCTTATGTGATGCTACCAGGGATTACTCAATCACTCTCACTCTTCACTTTCTCTCTCTCTCTCTCTGACAGGCACACATGCTTTTTATTTTACACTCCTTAAACAGCAGAAGCATTGCTTAGCCAGTGTAAAATAGCAGCTTAACCGATATATCTTTTGCACTCATACAGGCATACACTTTCACACACTAACACACACACACACACACACACACACACACACTTTTTTATTTTACTTTACACTCACTAAACAGCAAAAGCACTGCTTAGTGAGCATTAAATAATGGTGGCCTTTCTGTTTTCTCAGTCGAGCTCCACGGCAGTTTGATATGCTGCCATGAAGTGGTGTACTCATTTTTCAGTGGTCATTACTTGTAAACCCTGCTGGAGAACCCTTGTTCTCCAATCAGGGTACTGATATACAGTAAGTCCATTCTCTAAGGGAGATTAAGATGGAGCTGACACATCATAATTCCATCAGGTAGCAAGGCATGTAACATGAACTTTTGAACACACCTACATGTAAATGTGCTTTTGTACATTGTCATAGCTAGCTATCTGAATTATATTCATTTTGTAAATATCTGTATTTTAGATCACAGCATAGGCTGTACTTAAGAGTGTATTATAATGCTTTGTATTACAGACTTAAGATTGTATTATAATGCTTTGTATTACTCACTTAAGATTGTATTATAATGCTTTTTAGTACTGCTTTTCATTGAAATTGTGTCAACTTGAGTTTTGTAACAGCTATATAGTTAAAAGGATAGTACAGAAAATGCCTTATGTGACAATAAATGTGATTATCCTCTGAAGACATTGTGCCTGACTCCAGTGATTTTTTTCTGGCAACATAGCACTATGTTTTTGATAATGAGTGGTACACCTGAATTGAATTAGACTGCAGTTGTGAGATAAGGAGATCCTAGGGAAGCTGTGACACATTGCACTGCACTTTATAACAATGGAAAAGGAAGGTACACTAAAGAGAGTGGAAAAAAATGGTTTAATTTACACAGTGCTGAAACTGCCAGCTAATAACTTTGTTGTTTATTTAAGCTTTAAACTGCTGCAGTTTGATAAGTCTTTTGACAGCTGCCTGTGAAAGCCTGTTATGTCATCACCATTTGAAAGGCACAGCCCCCCACAGATAATGTTGCAGAAAGCAATGTGCATACCCTTACAATTCAGTCTGCAATAAAGTTTAAGTGTAGCTGAGTGGGTGTGCACATCACAGAGATTTGCTCAGCCTAGCTTACACATCACAAGGAGTTAATAGGAATATACTTAAAAAAAAGAAAATTGGAAATAGCAAAGTGGTTAGCATGTTCACTTTGTAAGTAGTCGTTCCAAGTTCGATCTTCACTGAAGCCAATTAGCATTTTACATGTGAAAGCAGTACATAATTTATTTGTTTAATAATTAGATAATAAATAACACATATTTGTTAACTAGAGTAGAGTAATAGGTCCAGACGTGAGGTGCCAGTGTAATAAAGTTGTGAAACCCCCATATTAACACGAGTGCCCCATATAGTATAGTCACACAAGAATAAATGCAATGAAAGCACATAGGGGAATGTCAGGGAAGGTAAACAAAATTTTAATATGTCAGGAATGATGAATCAGTCCCATACAGCTGATAGTCTATAAAATAAAACATAAGCAATGCTAAGCATTGCACAGCTGTGCTTACCAGGTGTAAGCATTGCTTAAATATGAATGCTAAGCAATGAGTAGCTCAGCTAAGTGGATTTCCCATTGGTAAGCAGTGCTGAACCTATCCCTTTAAGCACTGCCAACCTTAGCTAAGCAGGTTTGCCCATAGCTTAGCTTAGCGCAGCATTTTCAAAACCATCCAATCATGGCAAAGGGCAGGAAATTGGCTGTATTTAAACCTCACAGGTGGGAATACAGCTCATAACCAGTTGTAGCTACCCAGTGTAAGCAGTATGGCAGGTGTTGGAGTGGGCATGCACTTTCGGGCATAGCGCTGGGGCATACAGGAGTCCAAGGTCATGGTAGGACTCCTTGTTAAAAACCATGATGTGAGACTGCTGCAGGACCAGTACTAGGGATCCCAATACAAAGCAGAGGCCTGAAAAAGTCTTGCCAGCAATCTCACCAATGCCAATGGCATCCGTCGGACTGGTGAGCAGGTTCAGCACCACCATGCTGACTTGAAGTGGAGGAAGAGGGAGCTCTTGGACCAGTGGTTCCAAGAAGCATGGCAGAGGGGTGACGTCCTTGGCATGCGAAAGTGTTCACAGCAGTAACTTTTTACCAAAGTCCAGCCTGTGTATGTGATGGATAGGTATGCATAAATGTTTCTCTATCTTCTTTGTAGCTCCAGCTGAGTGGGCTGCAAACCAGGAAGCCCATGTAAGCAGGTTGCAAAGGCTGCATCACAAGGCTGGTGAGTAACAATCTAGCTTGTAGTATTCATACCAAATAAATATAAAGGAGTAGAATGTCACCTGGCAGAATTAAAATGGGTATGTTTTGTACTGAATAAACCAGACAATATTACGGTAATAGTCTCATATAGGTTATATATAAACAAACTGTAACTACTTGTCAATAAAATTCAAAACCCTGGACTGGTTGTGTTTACTTTGGTATGGTATGAATTGAAATATGTACAGGTTATGCATAGCAACTATAGCTCTGAAAGCATTAAACAATCAAGTATCATCTGAAAAAGTTAGTGCCTCTGTAAGACATGAGATTAACTGATATGAAATGATTCACACTCCAAGATCTGATATCTGAATAGTAATGTTGTGTTAACCACTGTTTTCCACACTGTGCTATGTCAAAAAGTATGTATAGGAATGTATGTATAAGAATGTTGTAATTACAAGGTCAGATTGTATAACAAAGAAAGAATGAGACAGAAATCATTCAAAAAAAAAAAAAAAAAAAAAAAAAAAACAGCAGTTTCAAAATAGCTCCTTCTGATGAAACACAAACCTGTTGTATTTTTAGCAGAAACAGCCACAGTTCGAATTCCGAGAGTGGTAGTAAGCTGTATGAATAATTTCAACTAGGATTTTGTGAATATGTGTAGACATCATCAGGTAGTGTCAACATAAATTCCCTCCACAGGTCTTCCATATAAGATAAGGTATAAAGTAACTATAAGAAGGCTGTAGTTATACTGTGTCCAAAACCCACAGTACAACCCCAAGGCTGCAAATGACAGCACAATAAGTACATACACCTAGTGGTCTCCCCCAAGAAATGTTCAAAAGTGTCATGCTGTCACATCTACTGGTCTCTGCAGCCAACAACCAGGGTGACTGATAGAAATCAAGGCAGAGTATGTCAGTAGCACACACACACACACACACACACACACACACACACACACACACACACACACACACACACACAGGGTATGAGTGCACATATGTAACCCTGACTATGTGAATATGGGTAGGAACAGTCAGGTAGTATTAACAAACATTCCCTCAACAGGTCTTCCAGGTAAGAGAAGATATAAAGTAGCTACAAGAAGGCATTAATTATACACTATATACAAACATAACACTGCCCAACCCAAGGCCATAGGTTGCTGTAATACTACATGTAGAGTAATGATTAGAGCAATGATCATTAAAGCTGTGCTGTGCTATAACTACTGCAAGAATCTACATTTGTTAATTGACATCTCTCTCTCTCCCCCTCCTTATCTTCGCCAATAATCTAAACACATAAATGAATGAGCATGTTTTCCACCAAACCTGCTGTTGGGACATGTGTTCTATTGTTCTACAAATGTTGAAATGTATTCCAGTTAATGTTCCCTGTTCAAATACTATCATTGATATCCTGTTGCTATCAATCTAACCTGCAGGTGTAATGCCCACTGTGGGTCCATATATGCATGTGTTCTGTTTGCTATGCAAATGTTCCAAATCTGTTGTTTTGGGTTAATGGGAATACTCATGCATGCTGTTATAACTAATCCTGGAATGTGTTTACCATTACTAACGAACATATGTTCTAAAACTGCAACACCATAGCATGTGTGGGAATGCCGATCCCAGTGGATCCGCCTCTCCTGCCTCATCTGGCCATGGCACCAGACCCCAGAACATCTGGGACCCACCCTGGGACATCCCATCTGCTGGTCCTGCACCACCTTTGGGTGGAACCACCTCAGGGGATGGTGTTTGCTTCCCCCAGGCACAG
>NC_056746.1:1553122765-1553167765 GCF_019279795.1 Protopterus annectens | reverse complement strand
AACTACCTAGGACCCTCTGGTCTGCATATGGGACAGCAGCCCCTTAGTTGGTGAGTATGACATTGTTCTGTTTTTGCCTGGCAATACCCCAGGCATGTAAAGGGCATGCAATTTACCATGCACATAACTATCAGTAATAACTGTATTACTTAATGTAATAGCTATATTGCTTTTGTGCATGTTCATTTGTGCTGGGGTTAACTGCATTGGATCACAATGGTCACCACTTGGGCCTATCTGACATGAATTCAACATTCCTAAAGCATACCTCAAAACTTGTCAGTGTCAAGACATCTGGACAGAGGCCAGCAAAATGGGCTGGACAAACGGCCTAAGGTAGGGACATCTGTGGTACATTAGTGGTATACAAAGGATATAAATTGTGTACACACCCCTGTTAAGATGCAAGGTGTTCCTGTTACATACTAATCTAATTAAGACCACAATATGTCAGGCCACACCTCTTCCAGCCTTTAATGTAACCCATAACATGAACAGTTCACTTGTAAAACCAAGCATCTGCACCTAATAGACTGGCCGCCTGTGAGGGTGGCAGACGTCATATCAGCATGATGTTTCAGTCAGGTATGATACCTCATGCTGCCATATGTGTCAGTACACTCACTGTGCCCTATTTGACTACAATATCACATGCATGGGCATTGTTAAGGCAAACAGACTACTTCTGACCACTTATAGGTTGCTAATATATGGATATTCCAGACACATCTGTACAGAGGACTGTATAATGGTTTAACCTGCTGCATGTGAGGCAGATGCTGTTACCACACTATGTAAAGTAATGGCAGTAGGAGGTGGTCACCAGCCGTGTATGGTACACACATCAAAATGGTATAAGCCACACAGGAGGTGGTCACCAACCGTGTATAGTACATGCATCAAAATGGTATAAGCCACACAAGATATGATCCTCACACACACACAAACAGTTACCATCATTGGGATTAGAACACATGCCTATTTAGGTATTTCTGCTATACTGCTACACAGTTATCAGATGTGCCACAGAGCTTAAACATTTCCACTTCATCTAAAGGTACTTCTAAGGTGGATGACATCAACAGGACTACTAAATTGGAGTGAAGGGACATGTAAAGGGTAGTACACAGGTCAAAAATGGTGAAACCCACACACTACATGATTGTCACACACACATCCAAACAGTTGCCAGTAGGGTGATTAGAACTCCTGCCTATCTAATTATTGTTACTATAGTGCTACGTAGTTATCTGTACACAAATCAAAAATGGTATACGCCGGACAGTACAAAACACAAACACACACACTTGCCAGTATTGGAATTAGAACTCACTCACTTCTCAGTATTAGAATTAGAACTCCTGCCTATCAAATTATGTCTACTATAGTGTTACGCAATTACCACACACAATACAGAGCTTACTGAGTTTTCCTATGGCCAAAGCTGCTGACAACTGCACAGCTGAGGAAAGTATTACAGGTTGCAGAAAGTCTGTCTTCTGTTCCACCCTTACATCATGCTAGTTCTTTTTGTCTTGCACTTCAAATAGCATTATGGCTTGGTACATCACCAGGTTATTGTATCAAGAAGTGTGGCACATCTGGGAGCCGTCAGCAGTACTCGTTCATCACAGAAGTAGCCCCAGTACTTACTAGTTATGTCCACCCCTCCTGGCATGATTGAAAGGTAGTTTTCTGTGCTTTCACCCATTAACCTGGTGCACTTGTCCATTCGGAGGAACTGTTGCAACTGCCTCACGTACACAGACAACCCTCCCCTCTAAACGCCAAACACTCAGACCTGTGAGAGTTACCCATATATCACCCAATGTAGACATATGCACTCTCCAGAAAAGGCTGGAAGAGCAGGTCAGGAGGATAAGATCAACACCTGCACCACACCATGTGGGACACATAGCTCACCATGACACCCACTTTGACAGCCATGACATACAGTGAAAAGCCACACACCCACCTTCACAGAGTTACTCAATGGACATTTACCCAAAAGGCACAGACCAGCACGACAGACACCCACTCAGACACCACGACATGGCACATGCCAAGAGACACATATTTAACCTACACAGTGTGCCCCTCAAACTAAGCTCCTAAGGCTAACCACCTTGCACAATACAGTGATCATGGGTAACTCAATACTGAGGCACACATATATCTATCACTAAGTTGAATATGGAGCAGGTAACAGCCAAATATCTATCACATGCCAGCATCCAACACATGACACACAGCCAGTCATGGCACTCCACAACAACTACGAGTATCACTCTGTATCCATGTGGGTGTGAATGACTTGGGACACACCTCCCTGGACTATATGGCAAGAGACATGGTTGAACTCTCTGATTATGTGGTTCAGGTAGGTGTGACAGTAGCCCTGAGCAGTGTACCGCCATCACCCAGAATAATGCTGTGGTACTGTCAACAGATGATTGACTGCAACATTGGCTTACGTGTTTTGTGTCATTTTCAGGAGATACAGTACCTCTCTGCTTGGGATGACATGATTGATAGAACCCACTGACTTGCCACAGATGTCCTACATCTGTCAGTGCTGGGTTTCAGGTACTAGCTAAGTGTCTTGCCACCCCTATGATGCCTTATTAGGCAGTGTTCCTAATGTAATTACCACTATACTAGCTAGACATGTATGCAATCTGAGGGTCATGCTGCTCAACAGTAGACATCTAACTGTCAGGATGCAGTCACTCAAAGCACTCAGAGTGGAGAACACATCTGCTGTAATGGAGAGGTGGTTCACAGCAGCAGACAGCAGCCCTGCAGTACCAGGCTATGGCACATTCCACAGCTGTCAGCCCCCAAACATGGACCTCACCACACCTCCACAAGGTGGTGTTGTCCCCATATTCATTATGGCTAGGAACACCTCCAGACTAGTATCCCAGCATAATGCATTGGAGATACTTCCAGTACAACTGCCTTGGGGTAATACTGCAAACCAGACCATAGCCTGCTATGGGTCCACATCTATGTCCCTAGACTGTCAATGCACGTTCCTCAACACCCTGCCATCTATGATAGTCCAACGCAACACTAACATAGTATGAGACTTCAACTACCCCTCCATCACCTGGGGAAAGTAGCCAAGTGCCAGAACAGTGGCCCAGTACATCTGGGATTCATCATTTCCAATGCCCTGGACCAGCTCATACTGGCCCCTGATAGAGGATGCAACAACCTTGACCTGGGTTGACTACTTAAATATGGGACTGTTGCTCATCCACAGTTGTCAATCCCTGCATGATGAGATCCACACAGGCTGAGATCAACATGGAACTCAACATGTCAGCCACACTCCCCACAATGGTAACCACCTTGCAAAACCTCTCCAAAACTTACTTTGCAGCCATGAAAACAGGGGTGGATGCCTTCACTGCACCCATGGCAATGAGAAATAGCTGCATGACTGTGGAATCATACACATATGCACTGTACAAACAGGTACATGAATGCTTGGTACTAGCCAGAGGCAACAGAACTCAGACACTGTCCTCCAAACACTGGGAGACAATGTGATGATCACCTGCTATTACTAAAGTATACATCAGAAGGAAGACACTGTTGCAGACAAAGGTGGTGTCCCATGATTGTTGAACTTCCTTATTAGCATCAAACACAACTTTGGATCCCTCATGGAATCCCCTACAGGCATCTATGATGACAGACATGCAGCAGACACTGACAACAATCACAACACCCTTTGATAGTTGCATCAACAACCTCCACAGCATTAAACACAAGTGCTGTGAGTTACTGCACAATGATAATACCTATCCTGAGACAACAGATATTGGCCACAATCTTGGCAACACATTCAGTGCCAACTTTACTCATCTCTCCCCTCACAAGTGAAGTGCTAAGTGAATGTGTTCTCACATGCTATATCCTGTTTCTGTTCTAGGCATCTGTGTGTCACCAGGATGTGGCCCTGCAGCAAGGCCAAGGGGTATGTGGCAGTGTGATAAAACATCCACCATGTCTTAGGCAGGGTACAGCTGTATTTGCATTAAATTCCCCGGTCTGTTACACAGTGATTGCATATGCCTCACAGATTACATGGCTGAGGGTTGTACATAGGTATATGTTGATTTACAACTTCTGTTGTAGAGTGGAGAATAGTACGTGTTGTAGTTTGGACACACCTCCAATTGCTAATAACCACAGCCACAAGGGATATTCATTAACCAAACACACTGAGATTACTATTCACACACACACACACACACACACACACACACACACACACACACACACACACACACACTTGCTAGTACTGAGATTCATAGGTTCATTGCTTCATAGGTGTGTAGTAGGTGAATGGGCCTGAATGCTCTACAAGGCTAGCCCAAGGGAATACCCTGGCATCGGGCCACATGACAATATTCCCCAGTGTGGCTCACGAGTATAGTCACTGCAGTGGTCCCCATGGGTGGGTATTGTATTCCCCATCCACTCATCCAGATTTCTATTGTGGGTGATCAGTGATATGCGCTGCTTCACATGCATGTGATTTATATTCCATAACATGGACAGTGCCTGGGTTGTGCATATGTCCCACATGAATGTTCTTTGAAGTGTGGAAGTGTGCTTCAGGTCTCTGGGGCATGTTGTGTGGACAGATTGGTATCTTCAGAAGGAAGATTCCTGACCAAATTTGGAGAGACATGGCTGTGTAACTGAGGTAGTGATTGCACCTATATAGACAGTATGATATGGGGATTCATTGGAGTTTTTGGAGTCTGACAATACAAGGCATGCGTATAAGGCATGGTATTCCCTTTGTGGGGTACATTTGCAGACTCTACAGTTGTTGCAAGTGTCCAGTGGGGAACATGACAAAAGGGCCACTGTATACATTGATTGGGCTACTGACGGGATGGTACAGGGTGACTATGTCCTTTTACTTACTGGATAACACACACTTAGTCAGGAGATGTAACATATCAAAGTACTTTCTGATGTCAGTGGCACTGTTGTGGTCAACAGGCAGCCGATTATCAACCTGTGTCCCCCATTCTGTTATAACAACGTCACTGTTCAGTGGACTACCACCAATGTATTACTTCATGTGAGCCATGGTGTTCCCAAAGGTAATGTCAGCACATTTCTTGGCATTGAGGTAATGTCTAGGGTTCTGACAACAGTCATAGGTGTCAAGTGGCCTTTGGGAGTGATGTCAACATCACATGGATTGGGAATGCTACCACCCACCTTACTGTTGTATGCAAACATTATCAGCCAGGGAGCCTTTGTGTTCTCCTGTATCCGATCACAAACATGAGAGGACATGGGTCCATACTCTGTCTGACACCAGTCATTGGTTTGACATGGAGTCCACTGCAGCCACACTGTGGGTACTATCTGTGAGAAAATTTGCAGGAGAACTACTGATAAGTGGTTGCTGCCTAGCCAAGTGTGTTTGTGTATGATTCCTGGGTGGAGAGTGGTCTCTGAGTATTAGAAGAGTTACCTATATTGTTAACTAATCCATACTTTCACATAGTCATTGCAAATGGCACTACACATTTAGGGCTGTGGATTGTCTACACCAAGCTCTACGATGTTTGACAACTGTTGGCCTTGTAATATGGACAATGGGACATATACTAGGTCCTTAATATAATAATTTAACAGAACCCACCCCCCAATGGAGCCTGTTATTACACAGCCACACCAACACCCACACAGTATAGTGATGACACACCCACACATTTTCAAAGTTGCCAGGATAGGGCTTAGAACTCCTACTTAACTAGTCTGCTATACTATAGTATTACGCAGTTATTGCAAGCACCACAGAGCTTGTATGTTGGAGAGCTGTCCAAAGGTATCTTTGAAGGTGAGTAACATCAGCAACAGTGCTAAAAGGGGGTAAGTGAAGTGTAGTGAGTGTGAATGGCCTCAAAATCAGGTCTCTACAAAGACACACACTGTCTCGCACACAAACCCATATTCACAGTTGTCAGGACAAAGATTAGAACTCCTCTCTAACTAGTTTGCTACACTATAGCATTACACAGTTATCACAAGTGCCACAGAGCTTATATACTGGAGAGCTGTCCAAAGGTATCTTTGAAGGTAAGTGACATCAGCAGCAGTGCTAAAGGAGGGGTAAGGGAAGTGTAGTGAGTGTGAATTTCCTCAAAACCACGTCTCTACAAAGACACACACACTTTCTCACAAAAACACACACATTTTCACAGTTGCCAGGACAGGGATAAGGACTCCTACCTAAATACTTTGCTATACTATAGTATTACACAGTTATCACAAGTGCCATGGAGCGTATATGTTGGAGAGCTGTCCAAAGATATCTTTGAAGGTGAGGGGCATCAGCAGCAGTGCTAAAGGAGGGGTAAGAGAAGTGTAGTGAGTGTGAATTGCCTCAAAATCAGGTCTCTACAAAGACACACACTCTCCCTCACACAAACACATACATTTTCACAGTTGCCAGGACAGGGGTTAGGACTCCTACCTAACTAGTTTGCTATATTATAGTATTACACAGTTATCGCAAGTGCCATGGAGCTTATATGTTGGAGCGCTATCCAAAGGTATCTTTGAAGGTGAGGGACAACAGCAGCACTGCTAAAGGAGGGATAAGAGAAGTGTAGTAAGTGTGAATGGCCTCAAAATCCAGGACAGAGATTAGAACTCCTACCTAACTAGTTTGCTACACTATAGTATTACATAGTTATCAGAAGCACCATGGAGCTTATTGGATTGCAAGTTACCCAAAGGGTTATTTTAGGGTGACTGACATCAGCAGAAGTGCTAAAGTAGGGCAATGGGAAGTGTAATGAGTGTAAATGGCCTCAAACACATTCATCTAGGAACACACACACACACACACACACACACACACACACACACACACACACACACACACACTCACACGCAACTTTACATTTGACAGGACTGAGATTACAACTGCTAGATGGATACTTATTTGTACTATAGTTTTACACAGTTATCACAAACACCACTGAGACTATAGGGATGAGGGCTAACCAAAGGAATTTCTACAGTGAATGTCATCAGCACATCATATGATATAGGCCAATGGGATTTGTACTGGGTGGGAAAGGCCTCATAATAGGATTATCTCTGTCACTGTCTGTCTCTCTCTTCCCCACGTCTATGTGTGTGCGTATGTTTGACATATTAGATTATGCTGGCCTTAGATATGTGTGAATATTCCTATCCAGTGTGTGTGTGTGTGTGTGTGTGAAGTATCAATGGTGTACACTTTGATGTTTGTGCACAGACATCTGTGAATAACAGATATCTCTAGTCCACTGTGTTGTCAGACATGGGCTTCATTTCTTTAAGTGTTGGAGCATGCCCAGTATGACCTTCTACATTGAGTGTGTGCATCCATTCCAGGGAGAGTTGGACTCCAGTTCAGGGTTTTGTGTGCTACAGCTACACCTAGCAACCTGTTTCTGCAGGATATTTGTAGATAGGTTGCCAATATGGAGACACAATGAGCATAACATGCAGAAGAGACTGTAACTATTGCTGTCTGTGCTGCTTGTGTAACATGGTTGGTTGTAGCATAGATTTTCTGACATATGTACTTGTGACACGCATGCCCTGGCCCAGCAAACAAGGAGCCTTAATCCTCACCACTAACACCAGTGAAGGGTGTCTCATATAGGAGGAAAGGATAATAAATACATACAGTAAAGTGCAATTTGCCTTAAGAGCACACAGAGATCACAGTCAGTCTGGGGCTGGTCACTCCCTTGTTCTCCAGGTCCCCAATATGACTCCCCGCTGGCACAGCTACAGGGTCCAGATCTCAGCCAGCTGGGCAAACTAAAACCTCCAGCACCCTCTCTGTCCAACCAGTGCTTCGTGTTCCTGCCCAAGTAGTTGACACACACACACTTTGAGATAAGAGTTTATACAACCACACAGACACTCCTGGGGAAGGCTGGCACAGGATGTTCATCGTGCATACAGCTGCAGTCATAACAGATGGGTTCGGTCCTCGGTCGGCCAAATTCCAAAGTCTAGGTCTGGCGTCGGTTGTAGTCACTTCTTCCCTGACGTCAGTGCGACAGGGGTATAAAGGAACCAGCCGACGCCATTTTCTTCAGTCTTTCTTGCCGTGCGGTGCCCAAAGCAGAAGCAGTTTGTAAGTGCCGGTCGGCCAGCTTGGAACCGAAGTCTTCTTAAAAGCTAAGTACCCCGTTGGGGAAACTTTTCTTGCCTCAGACCGATGTCAGACAAAGTTAATAATTGTATTTCTTGTGGGAAGCAAATACCGCATAAGGATTTCCATTCCCTCTGTATACCTTGTTTAGGCCCAGACCACGACGTCTTGGTCTGTCACTTTTGTGCTACATTCAACAAACGTACTAAGCCGCCGGGCGGCGGGCGGAGTTTGCCCAGCATTATTTTGGGAAAGCATTTAACTATACTATGTCGTCAGATACTCCGACTCGGTTTTGTCTAAAACGCAAAGACAAGGACCGACACGAGGTCCATGGCCTCTACCGACACCACGCCAAAGCCGACTACACGTGGTCTGGTTCTCAGCGGGCCCAGCTCCTGACTACCGATGACACTTCTTTGACAGTGTCTCCTGTGCCAGTCGCAGGCTCCTCGGCCCACACCCCAACTACAGATACCGAAGCCAATCTTGGCGTTGAATCTCAGAATGTGGACAGGTCCACCTCCACTCAAGGTGTCTTCAGACCTTCCTCTTCTTTCTCCATCAAGGCTTTCACAAAGTCTAAAGCAACCATGCACTCTAAGAGACCAGCTACACAGGGCCCATCTCCAGGCCCCATGCCTAAGAAACAGATGCTTAAAATGGCTGAGGATTTAATTAGTCTTATCAGAGGTTCTCAGCCCCCACCGGACAAAAGGCCCAGAGTGGAGGAAGATTCCCCCTCCTCTGATCAGGGCTCCATTATTTCAGAACATTCTGATGATCAGGAACATTCTTACTCCCCTTTTGAAGACTCTGATGCAGAGGAATCCATCCCTTCTGTCTCCACCCCCCCAGAGGATTACTCATTTGGGGAAACTTTGCATACCTTAAGGGAACATTTCCACTGGGAAGGCCAAGATTATTCTTATTCCAAGAAAAGGCTCAGGGAATTTCTCTTGCTACCTCAGCACAGGCCTCTGGCTATACCTCCTGTCTTGGATATCCTAGATGATGTTTACTAGGAGGCTTGCCTTAACCCGGACTCTCTACCTCCAGCTCCAGTTAAGCCTGACAGATTCTACAGGGTTCCTGACTCACACCAATTTCTATACAAAAGCCATGCTGCTGACCCAGAAACCATATCACAGGGCCCCAAGGGAGTTAAGGCCTCCATTGCTAAAAATCCATTACCTTCCGAGAGAGACTCCAGATCCTTAGAAAGATGGGGAAAAAAGGTATATACCTCGGCTACCTTATCAATGAGGGCCTTAAACTGTCAGTTTCATATGCTAAAATACCAACAGTTTTTGTTATCACAATTGAAAAGTAAAATGTCACAACCTGAACATCCAGATTTGAAAGAGTTGCAGGATTTGATACATAGTGCAGAACAAGTGGGTAAGCATACCTTACAATGTGGTTTTGAAGCTCTAGAGGCTTCATGTAGAGCTGCTGTTACAGGATTAGTCATACGTAGGCATGCCTGGCTCAAGGAACAAGCCTTGCCTGATCATGTCAAAGCTAAATTACTGGACGCCCCTCTTCAAAAGGATGTACTATTTGGTGCTAATGCTGAGGAGGTGTTAAGGAAAATGGAGGAAAAGGCTAAATCAATGCAAACTGTGAAAGAATTTCTACAGGTACAACCCCCACGTTTTAGTAGAAATTGGCCTTCTAAAAACTGGCCCTTTCCTGCCACGGACAGACCCCAAAGAGGCAGATACAGGCCCGAGGGGCAGAGGACAATCCCAAGGATTGTTTAGAGGCAGACAATGGCAAGCTCCTACACAAAGAGGTGGTGAGGATAACTCAATCTTTCAGAAAGCAAACCCAATGACTTTCCCTTTGCATGCCAACCAAGTCTCAAATGGCAGCCCCTTAGGAGGAAAGCTGGCATTATTTTCAAAAAATTGGCATATTGTCACAAAGGACAAATGGATCCTGGACATTATAAACAGAGGCTACAAATTCCATTTTCACACCCTTCCAAAATGAGAGGCATGCCAAACCTGCCACACAATCAAAGGGCAGAGGCACAAAGGCAAATTACAGATCTCATAAACATGAAAGCTATTCAAGAGGTACCTCACATACGAACAAGGTCAAGGTTTTTATTCCAGGCTATTTCTGGTGCCAAGGAAGGGAAAAGATTGGAGACCTATTTTGACCTATCCATCCTAAACACATTTCTACTGCAAAATTCAAGATGCTCACTCTACAGCAACTTCTTCCCATGCTGGGCAAGGAGTCCTGGCTGGTAACATTGGACCTCAAGGAGGCATACCTGCATGTCCCAATCAGACAAAATTGCAGAAGGTACCTCAGGTTTCTTGCAGGTTCAACCCATTATCAATTCTCTGCATTGCCCTTTGGCTTATCTACTGTGCCCAGTGTATTCATGAAATGCCTGGCATCAGTAATTGCCTACTGCAGACTTCAAGGGAAACAAATATACCCCTATTTGGATGACTGCCTGATCCAAGTGGACAGCAAGCACATTCTTCTGAAACATCTGGCTTATGTAATAATGTTGTTGAACTCTCTGGGATACACAGTCAACAAAAAGAAATCAAGGCTAATACCTTCTCGGAAGATAATTTTCCTGGGTGCCAATTTGGACACAAACACCCAGATGGCCTACCTCACGCCAGAGAAGCAAGGGCAACTAATTCAATACTTCAGAACACTAGCAAATTTCACCAGGCTGACTGCAAGGAAAATCCTGCAGGCTCTGGGATTCATAGCATCTTGCATCTTACTAATCCCATGTGCAAAGCTGCATATGAGGAAAGTACAATGGTACCTGAAAAACATATGGTCTCAACACAGCCACAGTTTGGAAACAATAATACCACTAATTCCATGTCTGCAAAAGAAATTTCTGTGGTGGGCTCAAGCATGTCAAACAAACACAGGTCTTCCATTCAGCAAGCCTCAAGCAAATCAAGTCATCACAACAGACGCCTCGGACTACTCCTGGGGGGCGCACATGACAGATTGGTGCATTCAGGGCAAATGGTCCCAAAAAGAAAAGCACCTTCACATCAATCAAAAAGAAATGCTAGCAGTAATAAATGTTATTATAGCTTTCAAGGACCTTCTACAACCAGGTCAACTATTGATAAGAACGGACAACACCACAGTTATGTGGTACATAAACAAACAGGGAGGAACACATTCTTACCCCCTATGCAGACTGGCCATGTCACTTTGGAACATGGCCGTGGACTTAAATGGAACTACAAGCACAGTACTTGCCAGGCAAGGAAAACACACTGGCAGACAACCTAAGCAGGAATATGACATATCCACACGAATGGAAATTGCATCCAAAAGTTTTTACAGAAATAATCCAAGAATGGGGAAGGCCAGACATAGATCTCTTTGCCTCCCACAAAAATCATCAATTGACAAAATTCTGCTCAAGGATCTTCCATCCAAAGGCCTGGAGAGTGGACGCTCTCTCTTTCAGTTGGACATCAATGACAGTTTATGCCTTCCCACCTCTTCCTCTGCTGCCCAAAGTTCTATTGAAAACCAGAGCAGACAGACCAAAGATGATTCTCATTGCTCCGGAATAGCCAAGGCAACACTGGTACCCACTCCTGAGGAGCCTGACGTATTTGCCACCATGGACCCTGCCTCTAATGCCTCTTCTTCTGACTCAGCACAGCTTCAAAACTCTTCACAGCCAGCTAAAAACACTCAATCTAGCCGCATGGAAGATTCCTTAGCATCACAACAGGCCCTAATCTCCAAGGAGGTGCAGGATGTCATTTTGGAGGCCAGAAGGCCATCAACTAGAAAAGCTTACTCCGCAAAATAGAAATGTTTTTGTGTCTGGAATGAGAAAAAGGGCCAGGATCCTGGAAAACTGAATTTACCTCAAATACTACAATATTTGGCTGAACTGCTAAGCAGTGGACTTTCTTTCTCCTCCATCAAAATCCATGCCTCAGCCATTTCTGCAGAATACAACACTGATCCACCTATATTCTCTCACCCTCTCTTAAGACAGTTCCTCAGAGGGGCTAAGAATTTAAGACCTCCAAGGAAACAACCAATACCTGCTTGGGATCTTAATTTCATTCTGGAAAAGCTGACCTTGCCTCCCTTTGAGCCAGCTGCCTCATCAGATTTGCAATATTTGTCCTGGAAAACAGCTTTCCTTCTGGCTATCACCTCAGCTCGTAGAGTTTCAGAACTACAGGCTCTCATGGCTGTCCAGCCTTTTATCATCTTCCATCAGGACAGAGTTTCCTTACGAACCAACCCGTCCTTTATGCCTAAAGTGGTATCCAGGGTAGCTTGAAATCAGGCCATACATTTACCTACTTTTTATCCTAATCCTCAAAACAAAGGGGAGAGATTACTACATTCCTTGGACATCCACAGACAACTGCATTATTATTTGGACAGAACAAAGCCTTTCAGAAAATCAGAACAGCTCTTTGTGGCCTATGCGGTAGGAGCTCAAGGAAAGCAAATTTCCAAACAGACAATCTCAAAATGGATAGCCCACTGCATACGCTTTTGCTATTCCTTTCATGGCAAAACTGTACCTAGAGGCATTAGAACTCATTCCACCAGGGCCACAGCCACCTCTGCAGCCTTCCTCAGAGGAGTTCCTACCAAGGATATTTTGGAAGCAGCCACTTGGAGTTCTGTGCATACCTTCTCCAAGCACTACAACCTACCATTATACTCCAAATCTAGAGCAGGCTTTGCCACTGCAGTCTTGCAGGGCATTTTGGTTCCTCCTAGTTCCACCTAGTGCCTACCACCCCTTTCTTAGCTTTGGGATTCTACCCATCTGTTATGACTGCAGCTGTATGCATGATGAACATAGTACAGTTTTGTACCTACCATAAATGTAGATGTTTGAGTGCTAATACAGCTGCAGTCAATTTCCTCCCTCCTTCCCCTCTTGGGACAGGCCTATAGGCCAGCACATCCTCATACAACCTGATTGGGGTATTCATTTATGTTGTATTTGCTTGCAATTACTGTTTTTTGATTATATTACACTGCATTATTACACAAATTTATGTATTGCCTTCCTTCTGGGAGCACCTGACATCTGGGGCAAGAAAAACTGAAGAAAATGGCATCGGCTGGTTCCTTTATACCCCTGTTGCACTGACGTCAGGGAAGAAGCGACTACAACCGACGCCGGACCTAGACTTTGGAATTCGGCCGACCGAGGACCTGCCTGACGGCAGGAGAACCCATCTGTTATGACTGCAGCTGTATTAGCACTCGAACATCTACATTTATGGTAGGTACAAAATTGTACTTTATCCAGCTGTGCCCCTTTTACCCAGACTATACAGTAGAAATCACTGCCACCGACCAGCTAATATTTATTAGCTACTCAAAGGCCCTTAAAAGAGTGTCCAATTATTACTGTGCAATATTATTATCTAAATGGAATGTGTGACTGAACAGCAAGGCTTATTTGGAGTGACTTGGACAGCAATCACTATAAATATGCAATGTACTCAAGAGCTTAAATTATCTCTACACAAAACAGCCACAGTTGAAAGGTTTAAAAATATTTAATAATAAATAATAAAAGCACAAGACAATACTTTCTTCTATACAGTGCTAATCAAAAGTTCAGAGATGACAGAGAAATACTTAAAATAATTCAGTAGTACAGTTTTGTCATCATGGAAAAACACTTAGTCTAAGCTTTCTAGTTTCTAGCTATTTCTAAGAGAAAACACACTTCTAAAATAACTTACATATAGAGCATAGGCAGAGTGCTGATGAGTTGGAAGGTCAAGACAAACATGCTTAAAGCTCTCTGATTCTCTCTATTTTTAAAATCACATTCCTGGCTCCCATTACATCATTCTTCACACTTACCTGGGTTCCAGGCTAATAGAAACTACATTTACATTCTGAACATTTCCTTGTGCTACCTTGCAGCTGGTCAGGAAGCAGAGCAATAAAAATACATTTGCATGTTTAAATCTACCAATTTAACTTTTGGTTAAAACAATAGAAAGAATGTCTTCATCTAGATGGGCTGGAGCCGACTTTAGATTAAAGGTTCATAACATGCTTTTACTTGGTCAGTAGAAAGTACTGTTGTGACATTTTTGCAGTTCCACATCTAATAGCAGTTTTTCCATTTAAGACAACAAACCTGTGCTTTACATTAATATTTACAAATGATAGAATTATCTATAAAATTCTATCTCAACTACTGACAGATATTCTTTGCTCATAGTTATTTACCAGGGAAATACAAATACAAGATGAATGAAGCTGAGACCAGTATTCTGATGCATAGACTACACATTCTAGCTCATTCCTGCCATTGTGGAGGGGTAGCTACAGAAAATAGACTGCTGGTTCTGTGTAAATGGTCCAGTACCTTGGTAGTATGCTGGCTGGGGATCCCTTTCTTGTGCTTTTCTCAACTTAACAGAATGGCCATATCCTGCTGGGGCAATACCCCTCAGCTGTACAGATACAACCAGGTTATCCAGAGGCAGGACTCATATATATGGTCAGTTTACCTTCACATTGTGGTTTACAAGCAGCTTTGTGGCTATTCATTTATGGGTTTGCAGTCAGGGGGTAGTATGGGCAGACATTAGAGTTTCAGACTTCACACACTCTGTGACATCCATGCTTCTACCCCCCCATTATTCTCCCCTCTTCCTAACATTATGAAAGTAATATCTTAGAGGTATCCCTATAGTTGGGCCTTTAACCCACTAGTATTTATGGCCTGGTCCACAGTTCTTGCAGTAAGACATGGGGAGGCATGCTACTGTCATTTCTCAACATGGCCTTGCATTTGTTTTCTGTTTACTATGTTAGGCTGTTAGTTAGGAACCCCTGACATTCCATACACTGGCACTATGGGTGAGGCATGGGCCTTTGCCAGAGGACTGTAGACCATTTGAGAGTGATGCAGGCCATCTGTAGCAGGCCAGTGCATTCTGTCACTCATACATTCTCAGGCTGCAAGCCAATGGATTACCCTGGGGTGACAGTGGTAAGTGTTGTGGTGTTCTTGTCAATCCTTCCTGCTCATACTGATCCATGAGTCTGGATGTGGTCAGGTTGCTGCTTACAGCTAGGGTCACACCTGCATGGGAGACCTATTCAGCATGCAGCATCATGTATGTATTCCCATACAGATATGGGTTCATGATGTACTCATTCCCTACAGCAAGGATATGACGTGTGATAAACCAGCACCTGATGGTGGGGTGAGCTGGGTGCATGTGTGATATGGAAGCTACTGGCACCTGACTCACAGATATACCGGGGACATTCCCCTTATGCTGGCTTGTGTGTGGAAATGGGCAGCCTGTCATTACTTTATAACTGTGCCTTTTGTGGTCTGCCCGTGACTGGCCAGACTACCAGTATTCCATACTAGAGGGACAACTAATGTAATGCTAATCTCTATGTATAATTCCAAAGTTGTGTGCAGTTGACAGTCATTCTATATGCACTCTGTGTAGATTACTTCCACCTGTGTACTGTGTACTGTTTCTATGTATGGGCACCCATTCGTGGCATGTCCAGCTTTCCAACAATGACAGATATAGATATCTGAACAGTGAGCATGTACAACTGCTGACATGGGTGTAGCTGAGAAGCAGTGTGGTTGGCACTGTAGTTGTTGGAACATGGCCTTGTCAACCACTGTATTGTACCTAGGCCACTGAGACACAACCATCTAGGCCCACATGCTGACCACTTCCAGGCAATATTAAACACACAACAAACTTACCACATTGACCCCTGCATATTGTACACATGCACAATGTAGATTGGGACAGCTCTGGCTATATGTGCTCCAGTGATATTACTCCTCAAACTTTCATGTTACTGCATCTACATGGGATTTTGGGGGCAGGGGTGCACACCTGAAGACTTTAAACATTTGCAATGACTGCACTAGTATTTTGCTTACTCTGTTGGCTTCCATTTCATATTGTATTGTAACCTATCATGCAGAAAGGAAGCATATCAGTAGAGTACACATGTTAGATTTTAATGGCGTAAATTTCAGTTTCAGACTTCTTACCCTTCAGAACTAACATTCAGCTGCCAGACCTGTTGTGGTATGTCTGTGTAGATCCCTGTCCACCCTATAGCGCTCCACTGTCTCCAGCTCATGTAGGCCCTGGTAGGTTACCCTGGATCTGTACACTCTTTTCCTCCTCCTCATTGTGGGTTGGTTGTCAGCATTCTCCTCCTCACCTCCCTCAGTCTCTAGCACATATTGATGGAGTAAAGCAGCAGCAGCCTCTAACATTTTTAGTTAGTTTTGCCAGTTAAAAAATCCTCCATCTGTGTACACTGGTGGTGTAGAGTTTGTTGGAAAAAACAGTCTGAAAGGTGTTTGCATAGTTTACAGTAGTGTGCTGGGCTGCTGCATGCGCAATTGGCTGATTCTGATACATTCCACCTGCCAGCTATGGTAGTTCTGGATTGCTTCCTACTGCTGTTTCCCCTACATCCAGTCTGAAAGGTGTTTGCATAGTTTATAGTAGTGTGCTAGGCTGCTGCATGTGTAATTGGCTGATTCTAATACATTCCACCTGTCAGCTATGCTAGTTCTCCTGGATTGCCTTCCTACTGCTGTTTCTCCAAAGAGCAGTCTGAAAGGTATTTTCATAGTTTACAGTAGTGTGCTGGGCTGGTGCATGCATAATTGTCTGATTCTAATACATTCCACCTGCCAGCTATGCTAGTTATCCTTGATGGCCTTCCTACTGCTGTTTCCCCTTCCCAGTTCCTCCCTATTTAAGCCCTGGGGCATGCTGCACATACCCAGTGCTGAAATGTAAACAATGCTGCCATTTCCTCTTGTTTTTTTTTTTTTTTTTATGTTTAAAAACCCGGTGCATGGCACACACCCGTTTAGGCTATGTACACAGTGCTCAGGCACATCTGACACACACCCTTCCGTAGCTGTCCTTAGCTAAGGGCAAACACAGGCCACAGAGCTCCAATGAGCTTACAGCAGGCATGACATACCCCCTTATGAAGTCATTCAGCTCTTAGACTTGCACTGTTGTATTGCTGCACCTACACGGTTAGGTACAAGCTGACACTTTGAAGAAATATGTGATTCAGTATAATTCACCTCATTTGCATACCCCAGTGTGTAGGTCTTTAGTTACTGTACTAAAATGGACCCTTTCCCCTTGACAACCAGTGCTCTCTACTATTGTTTACATTCCGCATGCCATTAACTATAATGGCAAAATACAGATTTAACTTAAAATTGGGTTTTCCCATTTTTTTTATTTTCGACCCAATCCCATTTGCGTGCCTCTGCCCTAATGCTTAAACGATCAAGATCGGCCAAAAAAAAAAAAAGTTAAATTTTCATAATAATTAATCACTTTTTAATGCCAGTGGCCTTATATTTGGCCATTGGCATGTCTAATGTACATAATACATGCTTTTTCATGAGCTGTCATGCCTCCGTTTGTCAGTTGCAGAAATGTACTCAGTTATTTTCTGAATACATTTCTGCACTGACACTGTTCTAGCATGGAGACCTGTCATCTTGATGAATCGCTAAATCACCTCATTTGCATGTTTTTTCACCAGCAAATGAGCTGATTTGCATATTTGCCATTTTTCCATGCTGGAACAGTGTAGGGCCACTCGTTCATGTAAAAACGGCACTATCCTGAATCGTCCTGCAGCCATTTTCCATGCAGGGGCTGCTACACTGTTCCTGCACTGAAAAAATGGCTTCCTTAATCCCAGGAAAATTTCATATGTAGTTCTTTCAAAAACATTTTTTTCCTTTTTTTATTTTTTTATCAAGGGAACATTCCATGATGACAGTTCCATAAACTGAGATGGGAAATGTGGTTTGGTCAAATTCAACACTGAGCTGTATTTCAGTCCCTAAGGGAAAAGTATCAATCTTAGATGCGTGTTGAATCTGAGTGTCCAATAATAAATTCCTGAAACTTTTTCAGGAACATTAAAAAAGGGAATAGTTATGTTTATTTATGCATTCTAAGGTTTTGAAGTTATTTGACAATGACAGTATGGCTGATGACATGCAGTGTTTTCAATAGGGCTAGCTGGATGACTTCTCTTCAGAGGAGGGAATATATATTGTCATATTTCAAACAGCAGACTGCTTAGAGTCTTGAAAAATAAGTAGTTTTATTATTCCAACACAAAAGGAACCAGAAAGGCTCACCACAAAATAAAACATTATATGACAGCAGCAGATGAAATAAAGTGTAACTGTTTGATATTCTGAGACTTGTTAGTGTGAGTCTTGGAAAAAAAGAGACTGAATGATCAAAAATGTGAACTTACATATACTAAGTTCAGGACTGCCATGTCCCCTGTCCTCTGAGATATGGCAAGTTCAGAGTTGTTGTGTATAAGTTTGAAGAGTGTGTGGGGACTTGTTCCCCAAAGCAGGGTTGCAAGGGGGGGCAAGTCACCCTGCAAAAAAAGCAACTTTAAAGGACAGCAATGTTCAACATTCTCTGTTCTCCTGCATTTTTGTTCTTTTGTCATAATTACAGGGCTTGCATTTATGAGTATCAGAATTGTAGTAGGGAGTCATGATAAAGCCAACAGTTTTTTTGGCCACTCAAAAGACAATGTTCTAAACACTTGCCAGCAGTAAAACAAAGATGCAAATAGTCCTTAATATGCTTCACAGGTCCGGTTCAGCAATACAATTAAGTCTTTTTGTAAAAGTATTTAGTTTCAAACAGTCATTACCTCTTTTAACAGGATGTCCTCTGGCTATTGCAGTCTGTTCATGTAGACTCTGGTCTTAAAGCCAAATGATCAGTCCTTGCTCCAGTGATGTCTACCATCTTTCTCTTGAGCCTTCATTATAAAAGTGCAGATTAAAATATAAAAGTAAATTACCTTGCCAGCAAATATCATTTATTAAAGGGACCAACCTCTGTTTCCCCACCAACATGCAGTGTTCCTTCACTATCATTTTATCCACTTATTTATTTATTTATTTGACATTTGTTTACTGGGGTGGCCTGACTGGGTCTACAGAACTCATTTTCAGCAGGGACCTGGGGAGATAAGCTCCACATACAGTGCAATATGAATACAGTATAATTCAATACAATACAAATGACATTTGAAATACTATACAAGAATAAGTTGAATGAACAAGCTATTGTTTCAAGATGTTGCAATATATTACTACACATCTAGAAAGTTCAATAGAGTTAAAAACATTACAGACAATAATAATCAGTCTCACCATACATGATGTAGATAGTGTCCAAAAAAAATAGTACGTAGGTAGTGCAATGTGTGACATTGACTGTTATACTACACGAAAAATAGTATGTTAGTTTCAGTTAGGAAAATGGCAGCCAGAAAGTTAGTGATGCAGATAGTGAGAGAGAGAGTTAAGAAGAATAGAAGCAATAAAGCTTGAGCAGTAGCTTAAGTATATGGTATAGAAAGAGAAGGAGTTAGAAGAGCCTTAGGATCTCACAGACTGTGAGGAATTGAAATGTGACATAACAGGAGGATGAGGCTAGTGTGGAAGAAGAGGAAGACCTCAGCATTAGGCAGGTTTTATGCAGGAGCAGAGCCATGTGTTTTTAAGATGAGTTTTTAAAGAGGCTTTGAAATGGGTTAGGCCAGGCATAAACCTGGTAGCTAGATGTAATGAATTCCAAAGTATAGAGACAGAGTATGAATATAGAGAGCGACCTGGCTTTCTTGTGGGTTTTGAGATAGCCAAGAGATTTTTGCCTTCTAATCATAGGGATCGATCTGGTGTGTAAGGTGCAACTAGATTGGCTAGTGCGGACAGGCAGTAGGCTTGAAAATAAGGTTGTGCAAAGTAGCTAGCTGAATAAAGGCAAGTTGGTTGGGGAGTTCAAGCCAGTTTAATTCTAGGAGTGATTTACAGTGGTGTGTGTGATATTTAGAGTTTGTGGCAAACTTTGCAACTTTGTTGTAGCACTGTTTCATCTTGCTTAGGGTAGACGTCTATAAGTTAGTTAAGACAGGGGCATCATAAAGAAGGGAGGAAAGTAAAAATGTTTTTGCAAGGGTAGTTTTGGTTGCGGCAGTAAAGAAATGTTTGCTTCTATACAAGAGTCCCAGTTTTTGATGAGTTTTCTTTATATTTTGCTGTATATGGGAGTCAAATGAAAGTCTATTGTCAATGCCAACACCTAGAAGTTTGGTTTCCTGCATTATTTCTATGACAGTGTTGTCAGATGCAAGGATGTTGAAATGATCAGTGACAGGGGAGGTGTTTTTGGGATGAAAGAGTACTACTTTTGTCTACTTTGGATTAAGAAAGAGTTGGGTGTTTCTTAGACAGGATTCAACTAAAGTAAAGGACTGTTAAATTTTTGAAAGTAGTTTTCGTAGTGATTGAGCAGTGTAGATTATGGTGGAATCATCAGCATATTGAATGAGGGTCCCAGGGTGTGAGGCAGTGTGAAGGTTGTTTGTGAAAATGTTGAAGAGCAGGGATCCTAGGATGGAGCCTTGAGGGACTCCAGTAGGGTTGTGGAGAAAGGGTGAGAGTTCATTGGACCATTTCACTGCTTGTTTATGATCCTTGAGGTAGCTCTGAAACCATTTTACTGTGTAGTGTGATCAAAAGTAAGGGGTGAGACACTGTCAAAGGCCTTGTAGAGATCAAGGAATACTGAGGCTGTATAGCATCCTGCATCTCTGGCCTTGTTCATGGTGTCTGTAAAAGATAATAGGGCTGTAACTGTGCTGTGGCTAGGTCAGAAGCTATGCTGGGTTTTGGTTAAAAGATTGTTTTGCAGTAGATATTGCATTACCTGCTGATGGATACCTCTCTCGAGAATTTTGGATATGGGTGACAAGATGGATATAGGACGGAAATTGGATGGATCAAAAGAGTTGCCTCATTTGTGGATGGGGGTGATATGAGATTGTTTCCATATGGTAGGTACATCTGATTTGAATAAAGACCTATTTATAAGGATATTGATTGGGTAGGCGACTGAGTTAGCAGCTAGTTTGAGGTAGTATGATGGGAGATTGTCAGCTGAGGTAGAGCAGGATTTTAGTTTTTGTAGCAGTTTCTTAATGGTGTCAGTGGGTATAGGCTGAAATGAGAATGGGGTTTGCCTGACATTTTGTTGAGTAGGGGGTTAATAATGACAGGGTTAGAAGTAGTCGATGATATGTGGTTGCTGTCTGAATAGGTTGAATGGTGGGGGGGGGGGGTCCTGCATTAGGGGTGTTAGTTAGCAGGTCTGAGATTGATTTTATGAAGTGATTGTTAAAGATTCTGGCTATTTGTGATGGAGGGGTATCAGGTGATAGGGTGTGCTCTCTATTTCTTCCAGGGTTTAGTAGAGAAGATATGGAGTGCCAAAATTTACTGGGGTTGATTTTATGCTGGAGTTGAAGCTGGAAATAATATGACTTATCTTTGTTGATTAGTTTTGTCACTTTGTTATGTAGTGTTTTGAAATTAACATGATTTTGTTCATTTTTGTTTTGTTTCCAGGTTGACCAGGCTAGGTCCCTTTGCTTCATCAGGTGTTTACATTCCTTAGACAGCCATGGTGCTGAGTTCTTTTTGATTCTTTTCATACGAATGGGAGCTGGTGTATTAAGTATGTGAAGGAAGGTGTTATTAAAGTATAGTACAGCATCATTAAGGAGTAGTTGTCTAAGGGGTGTCCAGTCTATTTCCTGCAGGAGATTGCTGAATTTATGTGGACAAAAATTAGTTGCATTCCTAACTGATTAGTTGCATTCCTAACTGATTTTAAAGTATGTACATTTAGTTGCTGAGAGTCTGTTCTAAGAGAATAAGCTGGTAGATGATCACTCAGGGACCTAGACAGTGTACCGGAAGAGCTCTTAGAGGGGTAGTTGGCAGGGTGGTAATACTAGGATCCAGTCTAGGGTAGACTGGCAGGTAAGATCTTTGCTGTATCTTGTTGGAGTATTGATAAGCTGAGAAAAAACATACAGATTTATACTATTTGTGGGGGAGTTGGAAGCTATGGTTTGCCAATCTATATTTACGTCTCCTAAGATTATTGTTTCACGGTTTATTGTTTGGGATGTCCAGGATAATATTTTCCAACACTGGTATATTGTTACCTGGGGGAATATATATTACTATTATGCAAATTCTTTTTGATATGTTGAGGTTCAGAAAAGAGATTAGTACCTCGGCATTGGAAAAGGTGGGCATATTACTGGTGTAGGGTGTGATGTTGAGCATAGAGGGATACAGAAGTGCTATCCCTCCCCCTTTTTTTTAGATCTATCTCTTCTGCTTATTGCAAAGTTTGGAGGTATTATTTCAGAGTCTTTTACATTAGGGTGTAGCCATGTTTCAGTAAGGGCTAGTACGTCAGGTTTGTTTTGTTCAATCCAGGCATACAGTGGGGCTATTTTATTACATATACTTCTAAGGTTCAGAGTAAGTATGTTTAAATCTTTAGCGTTACTCTTGTGGTTAGGATTAGAGGGTGGGCCAGGGTTAGGATGCATGTCTCCACATTTAAGTAAATAGGTAATGAGGAATGCGTACCATAGGAAGTGTTTTATTCCTAGGTGATGGTACTAGTGTCAAGTGTGGTGTCGTAGGAGGTGAAGAGGACAGTCTGTGGCTTGTACAATATGGGAGAGTATAGGGGAAAAGCTGGGAGGAGATACATGAGAAGCTGTGCTGTTTGTCAGGGAGCGGGTTGGAGGAGGTTGTTGATGTGTATTGGTGTGTGGAGTATGCGAAGGTATAGCTGTAGTGAGGTTGAGAATTAAGAGTAAAGAGGCTGGGCAAGTTAGGAGGATCATGTCAGCTGTGATGGTGGGTTTAAATAATAAAAGTGGAATGTTATGTGTTTGAATATAATATCAGGTAACAATAGAGATTATGTTATGTGGTATGTGTACAGCTAAATGTAAGGTTGGATATGTTTTGACTTCAGAGTGGGCTTTGGCAGTGTGATTAGGTGTTTTGCCTTGCAGTTTGTGCTAAGGATGGGTGAGGGAGATGTGACTGGTCAGTAGTAAAGTTATGGTGTAATGTTAGTTTGTGTGAATAGCACAAGAGAAAGTGGTAAGCCTGGAGTTAATATAAGATAGTTTGAGGCGGTGATTGTGTTATGATGGTAAAGTAAGATGCTAAGAATTATAGTAGAGGTAATGAGAATTCAAGGGAAAGCAGATACGTTTGGCTAAATAAAAGAAAGAAGGCATGAATGAAATGTGGGTGTGGATAAGTTAGAGTTGTATTTAATTGGATCATAGGAATGAGGGGGTGTGGTTTGCTTAGGATAAGAGTAGAGGTGCTGGGGGAGGGTGGGATATGGGGGAAGGACAGGGGAGTGGCGTGAGCATAGTGAATGGAGCAGGAAGAACCACCTCAATGCTTTACCACCATAAACAATCAGTGAGGTAGAATCTCCATGGATACAAAGACAAGGTGGCTGAACTCTAAATACTTGACCCGAGTCATAGCATCAAATTTTATAGTTATGGGCTTTTTGGTGTCTTTCCAGGGATGTATTACACTGATAAGAGTGAAATATACTGAAGTGTTAATGGAGCTTCACCTTCAGCAGTAAAAGGCCTGTGAGTGTGGGTGAGTAAGTGGGGGTGGAGATATCCTTCCAGCAGATTCAACACTACAAAACAATACACACTAGATTAAAAAAATTAAGTTATTAGTGCGTGTCTTGGAAATTGCCTTACATAGATTTAACTCAGTGTATTTGTTCCTTGTGAACTGTTGCCAACTGCAAGTGAAATTTAGCTGTGCAAGTTCTTTAGGTAATGGGATAGGATAGATTTTGCTGCAGGAGCAGTAGTCAGACTTACATGTGCTTGTTTCACTGGGAGAGAGTGAGAGAGAAAAAAGAAAATTAAGGATTTCTTGATGGTTGTATTAGTTAGGTACAGTACTATTTATCTATACTCATCCACATTAAGTAAGGTTTGGCAAACAGTCGTGCACTGTATTACCCAGTTGTGCATTTCATCTTTCTAGCCTTTAAACAGGACAATAAGCTTACAGGAGATATTTGTAGGTATGCAAGTTTGGGAGTTACTAAAAACAAAAATGGTGGCTTCTACAAACTAGGACAGAAAGAAAAATAATCTAAACCGACAATAGATAATTGTTTGCATACAAGTGTGGGGTTACTGAGATGTAGTTTTACAGATGTTAGCGGGACAGGTAGTAAGCCTATTAGTTCCCACACTTTGCTGCACAATATACTGTCTGTAAATCTGATATTTAAGCACTTAGAAAAGGCAGGCAGCTAGAGCGTGTACCATATATGAATAATAATAAAGAAGGAAGCAACCCTTGTAAATGACAAAACTCTTCACAAACAGAAATTCTTATATATTAACAATCACCTACATTATCCAGTAACTGTGCTGTTCATACAAACACAATCAGGTATTTACAGTAGTGCATATATTTGTTATGTATATATGTTTCAACTCACTTCTACTGAAGGCTTCTATTGTAAATATCTGATTGCCCTTCCCCCTCCAATATTAACCCTCTGGCTTCAAGCTCCATTGAAGGTATGTGGGTTGTTGACAGGCAGTCAGCATTTGCATTATGTTAGCATGATTTGTAACTATGGTGAATTCCCCCACTCTGTAAATAATAGAACAAGGACCGTAAAGCTGCCTCAATAGTCTGATACTCTATAACTGATTATTGGTGAATAGCTAGTCTGTGTTTTTGTCAGTTTTCTGGTTAAATGGTAGATTAGAAGTTGCTTGTTAAATACTCTATGGGCCAACACTGCCCTCAGCCTCAACTCTTTAGCAACAATATAAACAACGAATGTACTGTGGAAGACAGGGGACATTAGAACTGGGTCAGAGCATAGCATAGTTTAACCATTTGAAAAACCTCCTGTCTTACTAATGTCCACCTTTCCTATTCAGGATGTTTTCCTTAGCTGAGAGCCATATGTGAACACACTACAGATGTAAATTGAGGTATGAAATTACTATAATAACAACAGGACCCAGACATAGCCTAGCTTGTGTGTGTTTTTTGGGGGAGAATCGGTCACTACTTTATAGTATCAGCATTTGCTTTCCCAAAACCTTTACTCATGCCTGTTTCTATCTTACTTAGGGGTTAATAATCCCTCTGCCAGTTACATAGCCAATATACCACACCTTGGTCATACTCGCTGGAGCCATGTCAGGCTCAAAGCCAGTCACAAGTGGTGTCCCACAGGGATCTGTCCTGGGACCCCTCTTGTTCAGCATTTATTTCTCAGATGTTAAAGCAAACATGGGAGTGTTGTGGCTGACAAAGTTCGCAGATGACTGCAAACTAGGCACCATTGTCGATACACCAGCTGACACATACATCCTACAAAAATGCCTCACAGAAACGGACAACTCATGCCGGAGTCATGGCCTTAAACTAAATGCCAAAAAATGTATAGTCATCCCCTTTGGGAAAAACAAAGTACCCACAAATTATCACATAGACAGTAACCCACTGAGTACGGAAAAAGTAATCAGAGACCGAGGGAACCAAGTCGACAGCGACCTCTCATTTGACACCCATGTTGCCAAAGTGGTTAGAAAGACATTCTACCTTGCACACCTTATCATGAAGGGATTCACATCCAGATCCAAGGATGTCATTGTACCCCTATACTCCTCCCTCATCAGACCCATGATTGAGTACAATGCCCCATTTGGTATGTACCTCAACCGACACTTGCAGCAGCTGGAGAGACCACAAAAGTACCTCACCAAGAGGATCAAGGGTCTCCAACATATGTCTTATTCTGCCAGACTAAAGAAACTCCAGCTCTATTCAGTAGCATACCACCTGCTCAGAGGTGATCTGTGCCTGACGTACAAGGCCATGTCCAATCAGGAACTGATGGACATGCTCCACCTCAAAAAATCCAAATCCATCAGAACCATGAGAGCTAAAGACTTAAACCTCGGCACAAGTATGAATAGGACATGCTGGAGGGATAGATTCATAACTCAGAGGCTTCCCATGCTCTGGAACAGAATCCCAGTTCATGTTAGGCAGAGCCCCTCACTGACTCTCTTCAAGAGAAATCTTGATGAGTGGATGGGAGATCGTAAGTTTACCCCAGGGGTCACCTCTGTGTCACTACTAGACAGGGGCACAGTAAACTAATTCTATTATATAAGGGGACCTTCACTGTGTCACTACTAGACAGAGGCACAGTATTCTAAATCTATTCTGTACATTTGTGTACCATTTTATGGGGTGGCGAAAGCCACATCACTATGGCTAGGCTTACAAATGCCCCAGGGCAGATAGCCTAGTACTAAACTATGAAACTATGAGATAAGCAGGGAGAAAAAAGAAAGAAAAAAACACTTCGCCAGATGGCAACAGGCTACAGACTTACCTGATGTAACTGCAGTAAAAACAACAAAACTTTGATGGTTTCACTGAATCCCACAGCAAAACACACAGCCATCAGAAACTTGCTAATACAATTGCTACACATTAACAGCAGAAAGACAACACTTTGCTGCCACTACTGCAACCTACAGTAAAAAAGTCAGTAGACATGTGCAGATGTATTTACTGCACATTAACAGCAAAAGACACAACACTTAGCCAAAATTAAACAGTGAAATCTTAGTTGTATTTTTCAGTAGAAGTTTGAACCAAAATGAAATAAACCATAATAATTAAGAAACTACAAGAATCCAATTTACCTTTTTGCAGAGTGAAGCAGCTGGATGGAGAGAACGTGAAGTGACTCTGAATTTTGGAGCTACAAAGGCAAAAGTAGTGGGAGAACAAGTTGAGATGCAGGGAGGATTAAGCGGTTCCTTGAGTGGAAATCAGGTACTCTACCCCCACCCCGATGGTTTACCACCATAAACAATCAGTGAGGTAGAATGTCCATGGATACAAAGACAAGGTGTCTGAACTTTAAATACTTGACCCGAGTCACAGCATCAAATGTTATAGTTATGGGTGTTTCAGTGTCTTTCCAGGGATGTATTACACTGATAAGAGTGAAATAAACTAAAGTGTTAATGGAGCTTCACCTTCAGCAGTAAAAGGCCTGTGAGTGTGAGTGAGTATTCATCACTGACTTTCCCAAAACAGCAACTCATGCCTGCTTTCTATCTTGCATGGACACTTTGCCAGTGGGACCACAATGGTGTTTTACAAATGCCCTTCCCCCTCCAGTATTAACCCTCTGGCTTCAAGCTCCATTGAAGGTATGTGGGCTGTTGACAGGCAGTCAGCATTTGCATTATGTTAGCATGATTTGTAACTATGGTGAATTCCCCCACTCTGTAAATAATAGAACAAGGACCCTAAAGCTGCTTCAATAGTCTGATACTCTAACTGTTTATTGTGGAATAGCTAGTCTGTGTTTTTGTCAGTTTTCTGGTTAAATGGTAGATTAGAAGTTGCTTGTTAAATACTCTATGGGCCAACACTGCCCTCAGCCTCAACTCTGAAGCAACAATATAAACAATGAATGTACTGTGGAAGACAGGGGACATTAGAACTGGGGTCAGAGCATAGCATAGTTTAAGCATTTGAAAAACCTCCTGTCTTTCTAATGTCCACATTTCCTATTCAGGATGTTTTCCTTAGCTGAGAGCCATATGTGAACACACTACAGATGTAAATTGAGGTATGAAATTACTATAATAACAACAGGACCCAGACATAGCCTAGCTTGTGTGTGTTTTTTGGGGGGGAATTGGTCACTACTTTATAGTATCAGCATTTGCTTTCTCAAAACCTTTACTCATGCCTGTTTCTATCTTACTTAGGGGTTAATAATTGCTCTACCAGTTACATAGCCAATATACCACACCTTGGTCATACTTTCTTTATCATTTAAAGTGTGAACCCACCTTGATGTGTGTGCTTCAAGTGGCATAGACTTTGGGAAGAAGTGAATTTCATCTTCCGAGTGGATAATTACATCATCCAAAATGGCTGCAGAATAGGGATTGTGGCATCTCAGAGAACAATCTGTCAGCCTGTAGAAGAGGACTGAGGTGTACCATGGAGGCTTAAGGGGAGTCTAGTATATTGAAATAATACATTTCTTGTTGCAAAGCTATTTTTCTCTATAGCAACACTGGTTAAGGGGATTTGCCAATCTCTCTTTGTGAGGTCCAGAATGTTGGGAAACCTAGTCTTCCCTAGGTGCTCTATCAACTCACCTACCTAGAGCATAGTGTAGCTATCAAATTTGGAGATGCTATTAAGTCTTCTAAACTTATTATAAAATCAGTTAATGTCATCTGGATTTGGTACTATGACAGGACTATTCCAATCACTGTTCACTTCAGTTACTCTTAGGTTTAACATTTATTTCCTCTTGGAGTGATTATTTCTAGGCTTTGGGTTCACTACTTGGTGTTAGATTAACCTTCTCCCTGGGACTGTTTCTATATGATACTTGATAAGAGTTGATAAGAGTTGTCCACCTAAACAACTCAGAAAATATGTGTTTTCCTTAAAAGTAACTTTATTTCCTGCATTTGGGGATTTGAAAGGGAGTCATTTCCCTATTGCAATAGCAGACTGATGAAGTCCAGGTCAAGAGTTATCTCTTGACACTCAGGCAACTCTCCTTAGTAGGCAGGTCACCTACTCAGAGGCAATCTCTGTCTAACATACAAAGCTATGTCAAACCCAGAGCTGTTGGACATGCTCCCTCTGAGCTACATGCTCTAGCGACCTAAACCTTGTCACCACGATAAACAGAACATGCTGGAGGGATAGATTCCTGTCCCAGAGACTTTCAGACTCTGGAACAAACTACCTATCTATATCAAACAAAGCTCCTTATTAGCACTCTTCAAGAATAATCTTGATGATTGAATGGGAAATAGGAAATTCACCCCGGGTATCACCTCTGTGGCTCTGCTCAACAGGAGCACAGGAAAATAATTTTCTTGGGTGGCGAAAGCCAGAGTACTTTTCTGGCTAGTCTTGTATTTGCCCTAGGGTTGATAGCCTAGTATCTATGAACCTATGAACACAACCTAGCCATGCCCATTAGATTTGTTTTATCCATGGCCATATGTCCAGTTAGCAAATGGTTGTGGGCTGTTTTTATGACAATATGCCTAAAGGTTTAGGCATCAATGACTGCTGTGTAACTTTCTCTCTTTCTTGTTTGCTACCATGCAGCTCAAAACAGGTACAGGCCTGGGAGACTCTAGAGGGGAATCTTTCTCTTCCTCCAGGGATAGGTTTTCTGCAGTATGGTTGAGGGTTTAATCCAACCATTTGTGTGATGATACTGAAGCATTAAACACAACTAGCTCTTGGCTGAGACAAAAAAGTGTCTGATCATATTGTTTGACTTTACTTTGATTCATATTTTGTTGTTTTACCTTTAGTTTCACTTTTGGTTGTGAGAAAGGGATAGATTTTGGACAGGCAAGCTCTAGCCACCACAAAGGGCCTAGACAGCTATAAATTTACACGGACTGCAAAGAGGAAAATTCTGAGCATATCAAAAGAATCCTGTCTTGGTTTGTGATTTGTTGTGGAGTTGACTGGTAAGAGCAGTTTTATTTGAATTTATATTGCATTTGTTATCACTATTTTTATCTGTTTGTAGGTAGGAAAAGACTGCTTATTAACAAGCTTTACTTTGATTCATATTTTGTTGTTTTACCTTTAGTTTCACTTTTGGTTGTGAGAAAGGGATAGGTTTTGGACAGGCAAGCTATAGCCACCACAAGGGGCCTAGACAGCTATAAATTTACACAGACTGCAGAGAGAAAAATTCTGAGCATATCAAAACAATCTTGTCTTGGTTTGTGATTTGTTGTGGAGTTGACTGGTAAGAGCAGTTTTATTTGAATTTATATTGCATTTGTTATCACTATTTTTATCTGTTTGTAGGTAGGAAAAGACTGCTTATTAACAAGCTTTACTTTGATTCATATTTTGTTGTTTTACCTTTAGTTTCACTTTTGGTTGTGAGAAAGGGATAGGTTTTGGACAGGCAAGCTATAGCCACCACAAGGGGCCTAGACAGCTATAAATTTACACAGACTGCAGAGAGAAAAATTCTGAGCATATCAAAACAATCTTGTCTTGGTTTGTGATTTGTTGTGGAGTTGACTGGTAAGAGCAGTTTTATTTGAATTTATATTGCATTTGTTATCACTATTTTTAACTAGAGTTACCACCTATTCCACTTTGCGAGGGACAGTCCCTCTTTGGGCAGTTGTGTCCTGCAAAAAAATTGAAAAAATGGCAAATGTCCTGAGATTTTAGGACAAACATAGTTCCTATATTTTATGTAATAGATGCATAAAACAGTTATTCTGTATCTGAAACACCTAAATGTTTAAAAAAAAACACAATAAACAACTAAAATGCTACAAGAATAAGCTTTTATTTGGGTAAAAAAGTGAAGGTCTGTCCTTTGTACTGGCCGTGGGTATGTTTTGTTCTGCAAAATCTGATGTTTGTACCAAAAATGTCCCACTCTGGGCATTTGAAAAGGTGGCAACCCTATTTTTAACTGTTTGTAGGTAGGAAGAGACTGCTTATTAACAAGCTTTACTTTGATTCATATTTTGTTGTTTTCCCTTTAGTTTCACTTTTGGTTGTGAGAAAGTGATAGGTTTTGGACAGGCAAGCTCTAGCCACCACAAAGGGCCTAGACAGCTATAAATTTACACAGATTGCAGAGAGGAAAAGTTCTGAGCATATCAAAACAATCCTTTCTTGGTTTGTGATTTGTTTTGGAGTTGACTGGTAAGAGCAGTTTCATTTGAATTTATATTGCATTTGTTATCACTATTTTTAACTGTTTGCAGGTAGGAAGAGACTGCTTATTAACAAGCTTTACGTTGATTCATATTTTGTTGTTTTACCTTTAGTTTCACTTTTGATTCTGAGAAAGGGATAGGTTTTTGTTAGGCAAGCTCTAGCCACCACAAAGGGCCTAGACAGCTATAAATTTACACAGACTCCAGAGAGGAAAATTCTGAGCATATCAAAACAATCCTGTCTTGGTTTGTGATTTGTTGTGGAGTTGACAGGTAAGAGAAGTTTTATTTATTTTTACTGTTAAAAGGAGGTGCAACTGTGAGCTATAGTGATGTAAAGAAATTACAACTTCTGTCTGGCTAGTAGAACTTGTATGGTCAGAACAACTTTATTGTATTTTATTATTTAGTTGGATATTGCTGGTATAATTTTTGTCATAGAAGTTGATTTAAATTCCTTTGAATTCTTTGCTAATGACGTTGTATAATTTTTTCCTTTGCAATATTTTATTCAATTAAAGCTGAATATGGATTGCTTAAATGAGTATGCAATTAATGATTTGCTAATGGACAAATATCTTGCACAGTGTAATAAATGCTATGCATATTTAAAGGTAACAGCTGATAACACTGGTGATCTTTGTTCCTCGTGTCAAAAGAGGGATGATTTGCTTACCATTGTTAGAAGCAAATCTCGACTTAATGATGAAGATTGCACATGTGCAATTGGCATGGCTTGGAGAATTGTTGTTTCATATATTAATGACTGGACTGATGAACTAAATAACATTAGGCATAGAACAAATAGAACAGATTTAGGAAATGATGCAGCTATTTTCTGCAAAGAACATTCAACTCCTATGAAACATGATGAGGCCCCTGAGAACTCTGGAACTATGGATGCAATTACTCAGCAATCTGAGGATTCGGTTTGTTTAGAAGGAAACAAAAAAAGAAAGAAAGGAAGAAGTTCTCAACAAATAAGGAAGAAAAAGAAACTGACTAATGACTGTAAAGGAAAGAGAATACGTAGTAAAAAGGATTCTGCTTTGTTATGTAATACACTGGTGACAGGGAATGAAGATATCTGTCTATCAGAAAACCCTCAGTCTAGAGAAAAAGGCATCACCTTTCCAATGGAAAAGGTAGAAAAAAGAGGCAAGGGGCAGGTGCAAAGGAAGAAATCAAAACTGAATGTGGAAGGATTGAAGAACATTACTGTAAGAAAAAAGAAGAGAAAGACAGATGTTGACTACATGACTCAAGCTGTGGATTTACAATGCCAGCTGGATGAGAATTTAATACACAATGTAAACAGTAGAATTACTAAGACTAATAGTGAGAAAGATCTATCCTTTGTAACAATTGATAGAGCAGAAATGACTGTATTAGAAGCTGAAGATTCTTCAGAGATGGTCAGCAAAGATATTCTTGTAATTGGAGATTCAGTTATTAGAGGAACTGATACTTATATTTGCAGAGATGATAATGAACATTGAGTAGTGTTATGCTTGCCAGGAGCAAAAATAGAAGATGTGAAACAAGCCTTGGAACGCCTTAATGTAAGGAAGTATGGATCTGTTTTTATTCATGTTGGTACAAATAATGTCACAAACAAAGATTCTCTGACTGTTAGTTGGGAACTGACAGCCCTCCTAGATAGTATAGCTTGTACTGGTGTTAGGACATATTTTTCACAAATCACCTATAAAAAGGATAATCAGGTCACTGTGAGTGAAAAGATGTTTTGGATAAACACCTACATGGAAAAAATGTCCTGTTTTAAAAAATGGAAATGTGTAGAGCATCCAAGCCTTCTTTTGGGCACACATGTTCAGACAGGATGGTGTGCATTTGTCTAGATCAGGGAAGATAATTTTTGCAGCAGATATTTTGCAATGTTTGACAAACACTACCCAAGATTTTTGCCAGGTTAAAAATGTAACAGTTCACAGATAGCAACATTTGATGCATCTCTGATGGTTGATAATGCTAGCAGCATTAATAATAAAGTTCTTTTATTAGAAAATTTGCTATATTCCTACAAGATTGATATTGTTATAGTTTGTGGAACATGGTTAAAGAACAATGACTGGAAACCAGTTCTGTCAGGGTATAAATGTTTTTACTTTAACAGACATTCTAACAAAAAATCAGGTGGAAGTGTTATGATAGGGATTAAGATAGCTATGAGACTTGTGATTATTACATATTCAGTGATAACACCAATACTATAGACTGTGTAACTGCGACAATAAAGACAACCCTGGAACATATAACAATTGTTGGAGTGTACAGACCACTAAAAGTCAAGTGCAGATGACCTATAAGAATTCATACATTTCTTAGATGAAACACAGTAGGGAAGAATAATATTAGGTGGGGACTTAAATTTACCAGAAACAGACTGGAATAATATTGATTCAACAATGCTAGTAAAGAAATTATTCACAGAGTATATTCAGGAACAACAAATGCTTCAGATTGTAAAAATCCCTACCAGGGGACGGAATATACTAGATATTGTTTGTATTCCCAAAGAAATTACTGTAACTTCAAGGCAAGTTTTACCACCATTGATGTGCAGTGATCATGGGGTCATAAAGGTTAATTTGTTGCTCGATAATTCTGCCAAACTGAAATCTAAGCCAATGCACAGAAGGTTAATTACAGATTATAGGGAAGCAAAACAGTTACTACATAAAACTAAATGGAGTGAGGTGTTCAGTGGAAAAAACTGCAGATGGAATGTGGAAAGTTTTGAAAGAGAAATTGTTTGAGTGCAAAAAGTCAAAAAAATGTTTAACATCAAGATCTAGGCACGTAACATCAGGGGGGTATATTTTCATAAGAACAAGATGCCTGATTAAGGTGAGAGACAAAAAAATATAAGAAATGGAAGAGAGGTCAAACTACAACTTTGAAAACTGAAATAAATGAGCTGGACAAACAGATTAAGCACAGTGTTAGACCAGATCAAGAAACTTTTGAAGAAAATTTATATAAAGATATTGAGCATAATAGGAAACCTTTTTATAGATGCATAAGATGTGGAAGGAGTAAAGATACACAAATTGATAAACTGTGTGCAGATTCTAAAATTTATTCTCAGACACAACAGATTAGAGATATATTTACAAAATCTTATGCAAAACAGTTTGGCTCCACAAAAGGGGTGGTAAGTTGTCCTAGTGACATTCAGGTAACCCCAGATACTGGAACCAATTAGATTATATTGAAAAAGAATTGTGCAAACTGGATCCAAACAAAGCACAGGGAGGAGACGGAATAAGTAACAATGACCTGAGAACACTTAAGCAAGAACTTATGCTGCCATTACATCTATTATTCATTAGGTCATATAAATATGGGGAGATGCCTCAAGATTGGAGACATGCACCACCTCTAACATGATGTTCTATAACAATATAATAATAGCTATGAATGAAAAATTGTGCTGTGGTGTGATTTATATAGATTTAACTTCAGCATTTGACAGGGTCATGCACAAAACACTGATCAATAAATTAGTACACCTAGGTATTGATGTACTGTTGATAAGATGGGAAGCTGCATGGCTTACAAATAGGACATGGCAAGTATCACACACCAACTGGACAGGTGAAATTCTTGGTTACAGTCAAGGTGTCCCACAGGGTTCTCTACTAGGCCCTTACTTGTTTAGATTGCATCTTTCAAACCTTACTTTTTCATCTGAGGTGTTCTGCAGTCTATATGCTGATGACCTGAAATTGGGTAAACTGATTACGAGTGTTACAGATAAGGCATGTCTGCAAAATAATTTGACTAAATTGACCATTTGGGCACAGAAGAATAATATGTTGATAAATACATCAAAAACTAAGCATATACGATTTGGGAGACATAAACTGAAAGGTGAATATTTAATACAGTACACAGTGATTAAAACTGTAGACTCATTTAAGGACCTGGGTATATGGGTAGATTCAGCTATGAGTTTTTCTAATCATATCAACCAATTGGCTAATGATAGTTATAGAACTATAGGTTCTATAAAAAGATTCTAGGAAATCAAACATAATGAAGTCATTGTTTGTTAGTTACATTAGACCCAAACATGAGTATGGAATAACAATATGGAAACCCCATAGCAAAACAAGCATGAATAAAATGGAAAGAGTACAGCAGAAATATAATAAGGGCATCCATGGATGTGAAAATCTAAGTTATTATGAAAGACTAAAATATCTGAACTTGTACAGTGTCTCTTATAGATATTTAAGAGGAGATCTTATTCAGGTATATAGGGCATTTAGGGACAACTACCTCTGGGAATGTTTGGGGTTATCAAAAAGCACTAGAGAATCGTCAGATAACCTATGTAGAAGATTCTATAGGAATGTGAAGTATACTAATTGGTTCTCTGACAGAGTAGCTATTGCTTGGAACAGACTACCAAATTACATTAAAGCAAGTACTAGTTTAGATATTTTTAAGAACAGCCTGGACATTTATTATGGGAACAAGTGTGTTGGCATATTGGCAAGTTAGAAGGGCGTTAATGCCCGTGCTCGAAACATTTGTATGTATGTATGTATGTCTCAAAAAAGATGCAAATAAAATAAACCAGTAAGAAAACCAGCCCAGCAAGTCAAGACCCGAAAGCCAGCACTGAAATTAGTCCAATAGGTGGTACAAATTGTAGCAGTAGCCAGATGATTTTGAAATAATAGCAATCTTTATTTGAACAAACCAATAGACCAAGCGCTTTCACCCGAGTAATGTCGGGCTTTTTCAAGGACAAATATGTGAGCACTGTTGTGCACGTTCTTTAAATAATGTAATTCATGTCACATGATCAAATTAATTAACTTATAATTGCATCCTACATTCCCTAAAGAAACAGATCACTAAAAAACTAAACAGCATGTTAATCATTCTTTGGAGGCTAAATCCATATATAAATAACATATGTAAGTTTCCAATCAATATGCTAATAAACATAACTTTAAAAAGAGGTTTGTATAAACCTTCTGAACAGTGAAATCCATTTAAAAATGTAATACATACAACTTTAACTTTTAGCCGCCTGCTGTAATAAATTAATTCAACATTTTTAATTAATATAATAAAATTTATAACTGTACTAAATGATATAAAATATTCCTTCCCAAATTCTATTAAATAAATTGGTTAGGAATTCAATCCCTAAAACCTTCACAGTATCCTGAATAACAATGAAGGAAGTGAATACCATAAAATTAATAAAAGGACTAACAAATACCAATAACAGGTACGAAGGAGGGAATGTATATCTGAACTCCCTGTGTTGCAACAGTATATAAAGTGAGGGGAATAGACAAAAGTGTTATAAGCGTGCTTTTCTTAGCTTTAAGACACTCATGATGTTGATACTGTCATTCAAACCGGGAAACTTGTTGGAGTTCAGCTTCAATTGCCAGTATAATTCACAGTACTCTAACCTTGCTTCCCAGTTGCCACCTCTGATATCTTATGTTATTTGCTCTAATACAAAAAACTTTACATTCATTTTTTTTACATGTTAAGGAGCGTTTGTAAAAGGCATTACTTTCCTTCTGTTTAATCACATCATTGAAATGCTCATAGACCCTTCTCCTTAAATAACGCTCGGTTTTTCCTATATAAAAACTATCACATGTTTTACATATCCCTAAATATACTACCCCCTTTTTACCACAATTATAGTATTTCTTGGAAATAAAATTAAATTTCCTGGAGGGGATGTTAATCCATTCCTGATTAATCATGGCATTGCTTGCACTTGCCACATGAGTATGTGCCAAATTTCCTTTTGTTTTTGTCAATCTCTAAAGTATGTTTAATTTCAAAAATTTCCTTCAAGTTCTTATTTATTTTTCTAACAAAATGTGGTTGCTCTGAAACAAAAATGTTTGTTTCTTCATGTAAACTAAGAATAGGCCAATATTTGGATGCAATACCCTCAATCTCTTCAGAATTCCTATTAAAAGTGTAAATAAAACTGCTTTTATCATCCATTTTGTTCTCATGGTTACTCTGTATCAAGTTAGAAGAACCTGTTCCTAACAGTGGGGGGTAGCACATGTCCCTTTTTTGTCTAATCTCCTGCACCAGGTCTTCAAACAGCTTGTCTGGATAACCTTTCTCTAGGAAAAAAACTTTTAGAATCTGCACTTCTTCTATGAAATCTTTTAATGTGCTACACATTTGAGAGGCCTGAATCAACTGTCCCTTAATAATACCCCTCTTTTGGAAGTGTGGATGTCCACTATTGTAATGGAGGTATGAGTTGGAGAATGAACTCTTTCTATATAATTTGGATTGAAAACATTGATTATCATAATCTTTTACAATGGTTACATCCAAATAGTGTAATTCGTTCTTGTCGATGTTATGTGTAAATTTCAAAAATTATGTAGTATTATTAATGTAGTACAAGAATTCAAAAAAACTCTCCTCACTACCCCTCCAAAAATGCAAATGTCATCCAAAAACCTTCTATAATGTAAAATATTATGGTGCCACTTACTAGAAAAAACAAATTTCTTTTCCCGAAAGTATAGCACAATATTTGCATATAAAGAGGCACAGGAGGCCCCCATTGCTACACCTCTTTTCTGACGATAAAACTCCCCATTGAAATGAATGAAATTGTTCTCGAGGACAATTTCCATAAGCTCTAATATAAGATTAATAGTGGTAGCAGTTTGGGCTACCTCTGTTGCCAAAATATGACCAAACCATTCCAGTCCTGTTCCATGGGGAATACTGGGAAAGAGATCCACCACATTCACTGTGACCATTAAAACTAGGGGATTAAATAAACTCTGGTCAATGTGTCTCAAGAAATCCCAAGAATCCTTACAAATGTGGTCTATGGAGACTACAAAAGGTTTTAAAACAGTGTCAATAAATTTGGCCAGAGGTTCTGTAATACTACCTGATCCCGATACTATTGGTCTAAACTCGAGTGGTTCCAAAGTCTTGTGTGTCTTTGGAATACCAAAAATTTGTACAATTTTTGGTTTATCCACATACAAATAGTTGTAAAGTTGTTCATTTACAACATTCTGTAAAAGATGATCGAAACGTTGGTAATTAATTTTAGCATAGACATTATTTATTTCATTTCTGGATACTAGTTCATATTGATCCATGTCCTGTAACATATTATGAATGTGGGCCTCGTAATCCGCTTTGGACATCAAGACTGTTCCACCCCCCTTGTCAGGTTTCATAACCCTGCACCCCTCCTGTCTCAAATAATTGATCAACTCAACCTCATTATCATTTAAATTATTAGGGGTGTTAGTGTGTTTTTGTCGTTCCATTCCCCTGATGTCCTTTCAACCAGTTCTTCGAACACTTTCAGAATTGGGTGCATAGGTGGGTTAAAGGTACTTTTCCTTGTTAATTCATTGGTAGTGCTCTTTTGTCCTTTAAAGAATATATTCAAGTTCAGTTGCCTCATAAATAATTTTAAATCAATTAAGATGTCAGGTATAAAGACAGGTTTAAATGGGACATATTGGAAACCTTTTAAGAATAGGTCAAAAAATTCTTGAGTGAGTTCCATGTCAGTAAAATTATAAATCGTAAAGTTATTACTTCTATAAACAATCTGTTTTGCTTCCATTAATGGTGTCTCAAAAACCAAAGGAACTACTGGTAAAAGACTTATTTGTGAGACTGGTTCCAGTTGTTGCATGGATATCTCTGCCCCCCTCCCCCCCTGGGGGGATACTGAAAATCCCGTGCGGATTGTTTTTTACCCTTCTCCGCTATCCTTTCACTTCGCCTTAAGGCTTCTGGGCCTAAATTCACTTGATTGTCCTGAATACCACTTTCATTTTCAAAAAATACATTTTCAACATTGTTTGAGCCCCAATTCCTAATATAAGGCAAAGGGAAAGCTCTACCTTCACGGTATTCAATTAAATCCCATTCTAACTTCCTAATTTTACGGTTCAGTACTCTTACACAATGTTGGTCAACCTCTTCAAATGTTCTATCATATTCCCTTTTGGTACTTAAAAATCTTTCATCACCAGTCAGCCTACTGTTCAATACATTTAATTCATTCGACAACTTGTCTGCCTTCTTTTCATAATCCATAATCATACAATTCATTCAATGCATTTCTAAGCCTGCTTTGTTAAATATTTCACATAATTGGTCATGCAACATTGAGCCCGACTGCACATTATTCGGGAACTTAAAAAAACGTAAACCTTTAGGTACACGTTGTACATGTAAACATTCCCTCAGATAGTCTATTTCTAATTGATTTTTTGAATACATGTATAATTTGTCTTTAAAGTCACTAAGTAAATGTTCAATATTTGTGTCAAGGTCTTTGTTCACTGTACCTGATTTAAAAAGGAAAGGTTTAGTAGTCCATGCACCAAAATCAAAACTCCTCATCTCAGGGTTGCTTGAGTTAGTGCTAGAAGTCTTAGTTTTGGATTGGGCCATCTGCCTGTTTGAACAAAGATTATTACCCGACCCATTCATGATCACATTATTACTGGAATGAGACACCCCAGCAATAGCGCGTCTCGTAGGTCTGTCAACCAAAAGCATTTGGTTGCATGGAATCTCCCTATCTGGGGTAGTGTTCCATTCGTTGATAGTGTTAGACAATTGTGTGAGCATGCTCAGAATCTGACTGAATTCACCATGAGTGACTGGCGTCGTATCTACGTCATCTCTCAGAAGTGTAGGCGTTTCCGCTAAACTGCCGGGTTCCATTTCTTCAGCCATGGCAAAATTAATCCACAACTCGAAAAAGATGCAAATAAAATAAACCAGTAAGAAAAACAGCCCAGAAAGTCAGGACCCAAAAGCCAGCACCGAAATTAGTCCAATAGGTGGTACAAATTGTAGCGGTAGCCAGATGATTTTGAAATAATAGCAATCTTTATTTTAACAAACCAATAGACCAAGCGCTTTCACCCGAATAATGTCGGGCTTTTTCAAGGACAAATATGTGAGCACTGTTGTGCACGTTCTTTAAATAATGTAATTCATGTCACATGATCAAATTAATTAACTTATAATTGTATCCTACATTCCCTAAAGAAACAGATCACTAAAAAACTAAGCAGTATGTTAATCATTCTTTGGAGGCTAAATCCATATATAAATAACATATGTAAGTTTCCAATCAATATGCTAATAAACATAACTTTAAAAAGAGGTTTGTATAAACCTTCTGAACAGTAAAAATCCATTTAAAAATGTAATACATACAACTTTAACTTTAAGCCGCCTGCTGTAATAAATGAATTCAACATTTTTAATTAATATAATAAAATTTATAACTGTACTAAATGATATAAAATATTCCTTCCCAAATTCTATTAAATTTTATTAATATGTATGTATGTAAAAGTTGTTAATTCTTTCCCAGTATTGCTTTACACTGGAGCATATATTTCAAATCAGATTTTAATGCAATGCTTACATTTCCAACAACCTTCTTTAGAGATCTTAAATATCTTGGATAACTGATATGGTGTAAAAATACCCTTTGTAAGCATTTCCCTGTAAAACATTGTGAGTAAAAGGCTTGTAATACATTTCCCACAGATATTAAATAGTATTGTATCAGTTTCTGAAAGATGATAATTTAACTGCTGAAAAATAAGTTCACAGAGTTTTATTTATAATGTGCTATAGTTATAAATAAATCAGAATTTCCCTAGCAAATTTACCTTTGTAAACTATTTCACTTATACATTTCATGAATTTAGTATATGTACAGAGTGTAAATTAGTCATTGTAACTGGCACAGTAATTCTCTTTTTTTTTCAGAACATTTTGTCCATAATACCTAGCCAGGACCCTCCCCACACTTTTATTTGGCCATATGGCCTGCTAGTAAATGGCTATGGGTAATTTTCATGAAGAAAGGGAACAGCTGTATATAAATGTGTTCAAAACTGTACTTCAAAAACGTACAAGTAGCCACACTGAAATTACCATCATTTAGCACTTTCATTTGACAATTGAATAGAGACTCCTTCAAAACTGTCATTTTTATGACAATATACCTAAACGGTTTAGGCACCAATAATTGTTGTGCAACTTTCTCTCTCTCTATGTTGCTACCATAAAAAGCAAGTCATTTTTTCGATCAAAATAGGGACAGTGTGGGAGTCCCATACAAGGTAATCTTTCCTCCATCATCCGGTATAGGCTGTCTGTAGCATGACCTATTTGAATGCCATACAGACTGTGATCCATTCCTCCTGTGTGCCTCAGGAGGTAAAAGGCTCTGCCTATTCTCCCACAAAATCAGGTATGGAAATCTTAATATCTTACTCTTATCTAATGAAGAGTAACTCATTCCAGTGGTCAAGAATATTTTCTCCTGCAATCTCAAGACCTGAAATCTCTTTATCTCTTACTTTTCTATGGTCTTGCCCTAGAGTTTGCTTCCTAGAAGTCTTCATTATCCTTTCACATCCAGCTTCCTTTTTCTCTGTTGTTGTTTCTTTCAGAACTGTATTACAGGGGCAAGGGTCTGCTTCTTCCATTGACAAAATTATCAACAAATTATTCTTTTCAGGCCCTTTCACTGTTACCCCAGGTTTTTCCGATCCCTTGGTTCTGTGTAACTATAGCCCAGTAAGAATATCTATGCCTCCTGAGCTGGTAAATTGCCTTGGTTTGTCTCCTCAAATGGAGATATATGAGTTCCCTAGCATTTTCACCTTCCCGCCATTTCCAAATGTCCGCAAAAAATGGAAAGTCAGTGCTTAGATCATGGGTGAGCTATGGGACTACAGCTGCTAGGTGCAAGGTCTTCCCAAACATAATTTGGATCTCTCCTTGGATGAATGGATAGTGTTTCCTCACTAGATAAACAAATACAACTACAATATATTTTTTGGAGTGGACTTTCTTCCCACAAATATATTATTCCTTCACCAGGATAATCCTGGTGCTGCATTTAAGCAGCACCTATAACCCCTATCTATTTGCCTTTATCAGACAGTTTGGCAGTGGCCCAATAGCAGAATAAAGTCTAGATCAGTCTGGTCTTAACTCATACTATGTGACCTGTCTCACATCCTCTCAATATCTTAGCTGCTTGTATGGGTATTTCCTGTTTATTTTTCCCACTACTGTATTTAGAAATGTGCCCCGACTTGCCACACTTAAAACAGAAAATAGAAGATAAAGCTCCTTTAACTCTATACATATTTGTGAACCAACAGCATATCATAACATGCAATTTGGTCTATTACAGAGACAAAGCTTGTAGCATTTTGTAGGTCTGAGCTAGACAATCACCTTTTAATATTTGCCAGTAAAGCTCTCACAACTCTGTCTCTAACAAGAATTTCCATCATAGTACATTTACTATCCTGGACCTTCACAGGGAGATAAATACTTTTTTCACGTTAACACCTCCATTTTTAAATGCTGTCTCATAATTCAGTCAAATACAATTATTTAATATATTTCACCTTCTTGGAGGAAGCATAAAACCATATGAATGAGTGGTTTGAAAAGAAAATCTGATTCAATAGTGATGCTGGTGTCCATGTCAGCATTCAGCTCAAATGTTTCTTCAGTTGTATAATATGTACATTATTTCATTTCCTGTGAGGCTGGCCCCAGTGGTTCATTATCGGTGAACAGTAGTAGTAGAGGGACTCCAACAAGAGTCCAAGGAGCCATAAGAGAACGATGTGCACGAAGAAGAAGAATGTGGTAGTTTGCATCATGCACTGTTAACAGGTACTGTATTTATCATGCATTATCATTAATGAGGTCACTTTATTAGGTAGAGCCTTATGGTTTGTATTGACTGCTTTTCCTTCTTGGGACATATTCCAGTTTAACTTTAATTGTGTAGGAAGTTAAAATTAAAATGGTGGTTTAAGGAATATCAGGTACCTGAAGTAAGTACAGTAAACATGCATGTCTATTCTAAGATTTTCTTGGTTGCTGAGGAACCTTCTTCATTTGATTGGGACATAACTGATGTTTCTTTACAGTCTTTTGATGATGAAGAGTTGCTTAATGAATTAAATAGTGATGTTAACCTACAGAGTGTGTAATAGCAGCTGAAACTGCCGACTTTCAAAAGAATAAGAAAGTTTATTTCACGGGTGCTTAATCATGCAATTACTATTTTTGAAACCATATGTAAAAGTAAATCATTTAAGGAGCTTAAGAGTCATTGTAAGGCAAGAAAAACCTTCTCTTTATATAAATCAGTATGCAAGCATTAAAAATTTTCCAAAAAATGGGTGATAAGCTTCTAGTATGTAAATCAGATAAAGGAGGGAATGTGGTGATTATGAATGTGATGGACTGTAATGTAAGATGTAAAACTTTGTTAAAAGTTGAAAATGTTTGTTTGTCTTTTGGCTTTTTCCCGGTAAGGGGTCGCCACAGCGGAACTCCGGTCCGCTAATGATTGGCAGTAGATTTTTATGAAACGCCGAGGTGCCAGCTCGACGCCCAACCTTCAACGAAGGCATGCCCATTTACACACACATGTCTTTTGAACGCTACCCAGCTGGGGGGAGGACATGCCGACTCCACACAGAAGGCACTCCCAAGCCAAGACGAGAATCGAACAGGAGAACCTCTTGCTGTGAGGTAACAACACTAACACTGTACCACCGTGGAATCTTAAAAGTTGAAAATAAGTATGTAAAAATTGAAAAAGTGTTAGTTGATACCTTCCAGTATGATTTGTTTGATTTGCTAAGTGGAGGTATGGCATTAGTTTTTTTTTGTCCCAGTCAGATGTTTCATTACTTTTTGTTAAACATCCTTTAGATCCCATTTTTTTATTCCATTCCAAAAGTGCATAAAGGCAAATGGCATCCACCAGGTTGTCCTATTATATCTGGTGTAGGAGGATATTTAGAAAATGCTGGCCATCTGTTGGGTTCTATGATTAAAGAGTATGTGCACATGTCTTGTTTTTATGTTAAGAACACTAGTGGTGTAACAGAGAAAGTATGAGGACTCATTTGGCAAATAGGTTATTATTGGTTAAGCATGGAAGATTTATAAACCAACAGTCCACATTAAATATGGATCGAAGTAAGTATCATATTATGTAAGTGTGACATTGTATTGTTATTGTTGAAATTTTAGCATATACTGAATGTTTCATCATTAGTGAATATGAGTGTATGTGTGTGTGTGTGTGTGTGTGTGTGTGTGTGTGTGTGTGTGTGTGTGTGTGTGCGTGTGTGTGTATGTGTGTATGTGTGTGTGTGTGTTTTAGGGTTGCAATGCATGCATTTATATATTTTATGCATTCTAGCTGTTTTATATAGTGTTATGGAAAAGATTTTTATAAGGTATGGTATCAGTGTAATGTTAGGAGCAATGTTAAGGTTACCTTTCATTAGAAAAGTGGTACAGTAGTGCAGTAAAACACCATACCTTAAGAAAACTCTTTCTGTAACACTAACATTATTCAGACAAATTTGGTCCGAATGTGGTAGGTAGTGGGGTCTTGTTGCATGATCAGAAAAGGAAACCATTTTGTTTACTTTTTTGATCATTTTTCTTTTCAGTGTTTTTGTTTTTCTGTCAGTGTATTTTTCAAAATGCCAGCATTGATGATTTTTGTTTTGAAGCTTGATCATTTTGATTTTGTATATATATATATCTATATATATATATATATATATATATATATATATATATGTACACATATATATATATATATATATATATATATATATATATATATATATATATATATATATATATATACATATGTATGTATGCTTATGGGTCTATGTCAGAAGCTGGTGTTTTCAGAAAATTAAAATTCATATTGGACTATATAACTGAGTTTCCGAAAACTCAGACTTCAAAACAACAAAAAAATCTACTTTTTTCTACATTTTTATAAGCAGATCAAGCCCCCCTGCACTCCCCATGTGGGGAGGGGGATGTGCCTCCCATACCCCCTGCATATTATACATACCAACTCTGAGATTGCACTTTTCCCCAATGTTCACTGAACC